>NC_141881.1:16348377-16567087 GCF_030686135.1 Camelina sativa
AATAATAATAATAATAATAATAATAATAATAATAATAATAATAATAATAATAATAATAATAATAATAATAATAATAATAATAATAATAATAATAATAATAATAATAATAATAATAATAATAATAATAATAATAATAATAATAATAATAATAATAATAATAATAATAATAATAATAATAATAATAATAATAATAATAATAATAATAATAATAATAATAATAATAATAATAATAATAATAATAATAATAATAATAATAATAATAATAATAATAATAATAATAATAATAATAATAATAATAATAATAATAATAATAATAATAATAGTAATCTAAAGTTCTAAAGTCCCATACCCACTAGTCACCTAACCACAACCACACAACAGCGGATAACATAAAACAATATCAATATCCAATAAATATCAAATACATAATAAGCCAATAATTCAATAGCAGTATTAAACCAACCAAACAGAAACATAAAACATCCAACCAGCAACCTAGAAAGGTTCTACTGACTCAACTCTAGCAACCTAACAGAAGCCAGACAACAACCAATCGAGCCACTAGAACATCCTCCTCTTCATTGCCTTGATTCCACGATTACACTTTGCCTTTACCTGCACCACAAACACAAATTAAGATGCATGAGTATTTTTTAAACACTCAGTGAGGCAATCCTCCCATCTACTGGGCTATACACACAAGAAACTGAGATACCAATGTCAAATCAATCAACAAACAAGACATGCAACACAGGAAACAAGTCGATCGACACTACCCCACAGTGTCGATCGATGCTGCTCCATGGTGTCGACCGACACCCACCTGGTGTCGCTCGAAACTGTCTCCGCCGACGCGATTTGCTCGAAGCCGAGAGTCGAATCTCGCTTCTCATCACCTCTAATCCGTCCAAAACTCGATCCCAAAGCCATATGAATCCGTAGGAACCCTATAACAACCATAACAAGCAAGAAAACACCACAAACAACACCAAACAAACAAGACAAGAGAAATCTCAGGCTTAGATCAACCATGGTCATGCACTCACCTCTTTGCAGGAAGTTTCTGACCAACAAACGATCAATCCAATCCTTTTGAAGATTCCTCCTTTGTTCCTAGAACAAGATCTCCACTCCATTAGAACAGATCTCTCAAAACAAATTCATAAATCTCACAATCTCTCTAAAACTCTCAAGAACACTTGTCTCCTCTTTTTCTCTCTCTCAAGCGGCAAAACACAACTCTACCCATGACTTAGGTCGACTTTTAGTTTAAATAGCTCGGTTAAATGGTTTCCTTAAACCAAACCGACCCCAAATCGACAATTCAAATCAATCTGGTCAACCCAGAAAATGTTGGTGTCGACCAACACTACCATTGGTGTCGATCGACACCCATCCCAAAACCCCACAATTTGGTTGCGGATGTTACACATATCGCCACACATGTAAACAATATAAATGTTTTACTAACTACACGAACTATTGTCATTACATAAAGACATCCATAAACAAACATGAGTTATGTGTATAACACCATAACCATATAATTCTGATGTTTTGTTTGCCAGAATCCGTTGTTGACCAGTATTAACCGGCGTTGACCGATGTTGACCTGACTAAAAAAATAATATTTTGACAAATAACAAAAATTAAATTAAAATAATTACATAAATTTACTAAAAAATTATATAATAAAATTTTACTACAAAATAATATAACAAATATACATTTTCCTTTTATAAATTCAAAAATTGAATTTTAATTTTATATCATATCATTTGTATGCCATATTATATTTTATTCTGTAGCATGCTATTAAATATTTTTATATAACAAATAATGGTAAATCAAAGTTTAAATATATAGGAAGGTGCAATATACTTTGACAAAAAAACAATATAACAAATTAGACTTAATTGTAAAAAGATCTATGAACATTAAGCCAAAATATTTTAAGAAAATATTATATCTCTCAACATTTGTTATATACCATATTATATTTGTTATATACAAAAGGAAAATTTTGTATATTATAAAAATTTACTACAAAATATTATAACAAATATACATAATCCTTTTGTATATAACAAATATAATATGATATAACAAATATACATTTTGTGTATAAAAAATATAATTTGGTATACAAATGATATGGTATAAAATTATAAACCATGTTTTGAATTTACAAAAGGAAAATGTATATTTGTTATACTATTTGTAGTAAAATTTAATTATATAATTTTTTAGTAAAGTTATGTAATTATTTTTAAATTTTTTGTTGTTTAAAAAAAAAAATTTTGGTCAACGCCGGTCAACATCAGTTAACACTGGTCAACACCAGATTCCGGCAAGCAAAATATCAGAATTAGATGATTATGGTGTTGTACACATAACTCATATTTGTTTATGGATGTGCTTATGTAATGACAATAGTTCGTGTAGTTAATAAAATATTTAAATTGTTTGTATGTGTGACGATATGTTAACATATACTTAGCGTAGCTTGGAATCATTGTTCCTTGAAAAATCCGCAAATGAACTTAAAACGTGAGTCTATTGACTTTTTTATCTGAAAGATAAAATAAAATAGACGTTATATTTTTTTTTCTAATTAAACATTATGAAATTAACGTTTTTAGTTCTTGTTCATCAAAACGTATATTATATTTATTGCGCGTTTAATATTTTTGTTAACGTATAAATCATATAAGAACTAATTTTGTCACTATTATATCAAGAGCAAAAAAAATTATTTATAAAAAAAATAAAAAGAAACAACCTTATACCAGTTTATTCCACTATCTGTTTTAAAAAAAAGTTTAATATGAAATTTTTAGCAAACTTTTTTTTTATTACTAATATACACATTTGAAGAATAACATAAAGTTGGAAATGAATCATAACACATTTTCTGCCATTTTATACATGCCTAAAGTGACTAACAAATGACTCAGAAAAATCAGAATTGATCTAATCTAACTCTATACATATATTTATGATGTGTATTCAACTCTATACAAATTAAAAAAAAAACACTAAATTAAGTGAAATTAAGATCTAAAAAGTGAATATTGAAATATCCAAAATGAATAAAGAGATTCATTTACACAATGAAGAAAAATAAAGTTGATGATGATGATTAGTAGTAAGTAAATTAAGTAGTTAATAATAATAATTGCGAAAAACCAAATTAAGTAAAGAAAAATCGCGAGAAAAGAGGAAAGCACTACGACGACATTGAAACTAGAAACCAGAAAGCGTGCTTCGCAATGGTCTTTTCTTTTTCTTCTCAAAGAGAGAGATTAGACAAAAATAAATAAATAAAAGCTTCCCTTGCAATTTTCTCTCTCTCCTCATAAATAGAGAGACGCAGAGAGAGACTAGTAGTAGTACTATAAATATTGACCAGCGTGTCCTAGAGAGAGAAACTCGCCGCTATTAACAATACTTTTTTTTTTTTTTTTTTTTTTTTTTTGCTTCTGGGTTTTAAGCAGTAAGCACTAAGCACATATCTCGAGCACACCAGGTCAGTGATTAAAAAAATAAATCTGTTTCTTTTTTATATATAAAATGGTTCTGGGTCTTTGGAGCGTGCATGTTTTTTTTCTTTTGTTCGTAGTGTTGATTTTTTTTTTTTTGTGTGGTTTCATTTTTCTGGGCAACGGCTAGTTACTGCTTCGGAGAAGTTGGAAGGAGTTGAAGAAGAAGATCGATGGATTACGGAGACGACGATCGGTAGATTTCTCCCCTTTTTTGCTGTTTATTTCATCTCGATTTGTTTTTTTTTTTTTTTTTTTTTTTGATTTTGATGTTTTTTTTGGTTCTCGTTTAGTTATTGTGCTTGTGTGATTTGGTTGATTGGTTGGTTTCGCATTCTTCGATTTTTGTGGGATTTTGTGTTTGGTTAGTCTGATTCGAGTGTTCGCTTGTCTGGGTTTTGACTGCAATCGCTTAGATTTGGTTCTGATTTGTTCGGTTTGATTTGATTTCTGGGTTTAATGCGAATGATGAAATGTTGGATTTTTTTTTTATCTTAATTGTGAGTTAAGAAATGTTTTGTGGAGTTTTCTTAATGAAAATGTTTGGATCATTTATTAATTGTTTCATCAATCATTTCGGATTTGTTAATGTTTAAGATTACTCAAATCATAAGCCCCTTTTTATTGCTGTCAGAAATGGTGTTTTATGTTTGGTTCTCGAGTCTTAACTTTAGACAGTGGTCATGATTCAGGTTGGGATGTTGTGATTGAGCTTGATGTTTACAATGTACTACTCTACTTGCATAGTTTGCTCATTTGTTAAGGCTTTTCCAGCTTTCAAGTAGACTACATTGATTGGTAAAACAGTTGTCTCTAAACATGTAATTTTGCAGTAGCACCTCATGGAATTGGCAAGAGAACTATAATCACCAACCACAGTCTCATTTCTGTAAGTTTTTTTCTTACATCAAGTAACTCTTTACAGCAACTGTGACAAGCATGATTGAATTGTTCTCTTTTTCAAACTCCAGCAGATGTGCCTGATTGCACCATGACTGAAGTCACATTAAACCAAGAAGATCACTCGTACATGTTTGATGATGAAACCACTCCTGTGAAGGCGTGTAGCGACTTGGGTTATCATGTCACAACAGGTTGTGCTTACTTTTTTCATGTCATCAATTTAATTTCTGATGTCTTTTTAATGATGGTTTCTAATCTAAAGAGTATGGCTTCAGATGACACCAACAGGAAACTGGAAGCGCATAGTGAGACACGCTCTGCTTTGAAGAGGCGTCGGATGTTACAATTTGAAGACCAACCTGAAACATCCCTTTTCAGCAGTGAGAGTTTCTCTGCAATCTTGAAATCAAGCGTGAGTACACAAACCCCATATCTCGTCTTTAGCTATGCACCAAATGCCCACAGATGCGTTGCAGATATGTTCTTGATATCCAAACTCATTGCTCACTTGTTAGGATGCAGACCTAAGATGTAAGATCATTGTTTTTCACACTGCATACAGGCTGCAATGTGGATGCGTGTTCATTTCATACGTTTGCAAATGAAATCTCTTTTGTGTCTGACTGCCTAATTCAATTGTTATGGACCTATTGTGGCAAGTTATCTTAGTAAAAATGGATAGCTTAGGAGGTTGTATGAGGTTCTGATACTTTCTTTAATGTTATGATTGATGTCTCTCCTATGCATGTTCAGGCTAGAGATGATACATTTGATGAGCTTTTACCCGAAGGGTCTCAGCTTATAGAAGGGTTTTCAGGTTGGGATCTCCTATAATTTTTCCAAGTTAATCTGGCCAATGCATTTATCATTTAAACAATAATACATTGTCTCTTTTTCAGAAGACGCCTCTGCCTCAAGCTTCGAGGGCCTTGATCTGTATGCTGAAGAGTGGTACGCTGAATGCTTAAATGATGCTGAGACTCCAACCCTACCTGATGGCTTGTATGTTCCGACCTTCATTTTTTTGCTTATGTTATGTTTAGTAGCACCATTTGCTTAATTAATTGATAATAATTTTTGTTCTATCTCAGAAACTTTGGTTCACCTGATGTCCAAGTAGATATTTCAGGTCAGATTTCTTTGCTTTGGTCTCTCCCGTAGCTTGCTTTAGCTTTGGCTTTTCTTGCTAACATCCCTGTGTTTGTTGCAGAGTATCTAAATGTGCCACCAGAAACAGAAACCCGGGAAGTTCAGCGGCCTGTTACTCGTTCTTCTCCAAATGTTATCTTTAAAGGTAAAATATATAATGATTTAGTCATAAATTTGTCTTATAGTTACACACTTATTTCGTGACAATAATATGAGAAAACAAAACATTATTTGAATGTTAATTGGTAATAGCAGGTAGGAAATCTTTTTCAAGGCCGGTTTCAAAGCTGCCATCTTCTATCATCTATCCATTTGCATTCATCAAACCATGTGGGGTTCATGGTGGTATGACTCTCAAGGACATAAACCAGAAAATCCGAAATCCACCACCAAAACCAAAGGAAGACAAAGAAGAGCCTGTAGTGATCCAAACTTCTGCATTCTCTGGGAAACCTGTTGTAGGGAAGACTAAAATCCGCACCGAAGGAGGAAAAGGAAGCATCACGATAATGAGGACGAGAGGCTAAGCTAAGCTGAGCTAAGTAAGTAGTACTAAGCTGATAGGAAGTATTTTAAGGTTTGAAATTCACTGCTGAAAACTTTTAAACTTTTTGCCTTATTCTCAGAGGCCCTTAAATCCTTTTTGTCGGATATAGTTCCAGTCAAGGGCCTTCATCGGTACAGCGGCTAAATACTCTTCAAGATCTTATTATGAATCATGTTCTTGTTTCTTTTGGTGTCTGTGTAGTAAGGGCAACTCCAACCATAAAACACCAAAACACTAAATTTAGTATCTAAATTTAATGTTTTGGTGTTCCAAAAAGTTTTTCATCTCCAACCACAACACCAAATTTCACATTAAAAACAAAAATTTTGATTATTATATTATTAAACTAAAATTCTTTAACAGTTTAATAAAACATCAACATTTATATAAACGATTTATTCCAATTCAGTACTTAACAGAAAATTACAATCAATAAATTAAAATAACAGAAAATACATTTTTTAATAATTTTGAGAAGAAGAGCAGCAACAAACTAAAATGAAGAACACGGAGAAGGTTCTCAAAGCTAGTATTTTGGATCCCAATATCGAGCATCCCAAAATCAAGAAGATTTAGTTCAAGGAGAACATGTTCAAGAACAATAATCTCAAGATGAAGACCAACCAAATTTTAGTCAGTACTATGATTATCTTAGTGGAAATTAGATTAAGATTGTTGTTCAAGGAAATTAGATTGTTGTTCAAAATTATATTATGTATCTTATTGATTTTAGTTTTTATGTTTGTTTAGTTTTAATTTTGGAATATAATGTTTTTATTATTTTTATTGAAGTTTAGTATGACCTTTTAATCTTATTAAATTTAATATTTATTTTAAAATTTAATTGTAATTATTATTTTATACTATATTAATTATAGTTACTAATTTATATTACTAAATGTAATAAGAATATTTTAAAATATTAATGATATATCTAGTTTTTAGTTGATTAACAATAATTTTAATATATTTTTAAATCAAAAACATGAATAAAATAATATATATATTTTTAGTGTTTTGTGAATAGTGTTACACCAAATATGGTGTAATACTATTCACAAAACACCAAAAAAATGTTTTAGTGTATGGTTGGAGAACATTAACACTATAATTTGGTGTTTTGGTGTGCCCGTTGGAGTTGGCCTAAGAAAGAGAACTTAAAATCTGTTAGCCATGTGGTAGGATAATTTTTGGTTGTATAAAAGTCTCTGGTTCTTATTGTTACCTGAAACTGAAAGCCAAAAACCTCTGTTATGTCTCTGGTTGGACTGCTATATAGTACAAGTAAAAGAAGCAAATCTTTTTTTCCATTAATTTGTTCTGATTTGACGTGAGGTCGATCTCGTTGAAGGGAAGTTGTTTTCATTCGTCTGGCTTTGGTTGACTAGGGAACTTCTCTCCTAGATCTCAGGTCGCTTCTAACTAAGTCCCTATCCCATTAGCATTAGTGTTAGAAAAGTATTCAATATTCGGATGCAACCTCCAAGTAATACAAATTTTAATATCAGATGCGAAAAAGACTGGAATTTGGAAGATAATATGGGGGGAAAATAATAATAGTTGCAAGACAATACTTCCTCCAATTCAAAATATACAAGTTTAAAGGTAAAAAGCACCCCAAGAAACATCCTATATTATTTTTTAAAAAATAAAAAAATAAAAAGCAAAACATCTTATATTTTGAAACAGAAAGAGTATTAATAATGCAAATAATGAAATATTATTATTAACTGTTAATGTATGTCCTATGGATCATAAGGATATAAATTTAAAACTATAAGTTGATCTGGTGATGATTACAGTTTTTCTTTTTCTTTTTCGGTTCAATTAGTATTCTCGTTTCAGCATATTATTGCAAAGCAGTTAAAGGACTTTCCCTTTTTTAACGGTTGTAAAAAATATAGGGAGAATTACTAGTTTGACCCAAATTGAACAGTTAATTGCTAGATTAGATCCTAAAATTTGAGGGTCAGTTGGGTTAGTTTCATACCAAAAATACCCTTTTTGCTTTGTTAGGAAAAAAACAAAAGTTAATATTACCCTTTGTAAAAAATTCCTGCAATTTCGTTATTTTTTTTTTTTATAAAAGTCTGTCATACATGTAATGGCAGACTAATTTGTAAGTGGCAGATTTATAGTTGATGGCAGTTTTTTTTTGGCAGACTTATTTTAGATGGCAGATTAATTTGCAGAATTTGACGGCAGATTTGTTTTATATGGCAGATTTATTTGAAGTGTATAATGACAGATTTTTCATGGACAGCAGATTTTCTTAACACGCAGACTTATTTATAAAGTCATGACAGATTTTCATTGTTTTAGTCAAATTTCTAGGAATTTTGTGGCAGATTTTTTATGATTGTTGCAACAGTTTTATTTTTCACTTAAAAAATCTGTCACATTGCGACAGATTTATAAACGTAAAAATAATTGCTAGTTTGACATCTAGTGGTGACAGATTTTTTTTTAGTTATGACTGACTTTTGGATTGAAGGGAAAATCTGTTGTTTGATAACAGATTTTCGAAAGTCTTTTTAAAATTGCTATATTGACCCACATGCACAATATACGTTGTGGCAGATTTTCTTATGTTATGACAGTTTTTTTTTCTTACTAAAAAATCTGCTGCTTAATAACAGATTTATTATATATGAATACAATGATAACAGTTTTGTTTTTTATTGATATAGTGACAGCAGATTTGTTATCTGTAATGATAAATCTATTATTTCGCGTTTGATAACAGATTTTTTATAACAGATTTTTTACAGAGTAATGACAGATTTATTAGTGTCTTTGGTGACAGATTTTTTTTTAAGTTAAGCGACAGACTTTTGTAGCAGTTGCCATATATGGCGAGAATCTAGGGTTTACCCTTTTTTTCTCTTTTGTATCGTGCCTCCCCTCCCCTATATCGACTGAAATTTTTTTCTTTTTTTGGTTCATCTTATTTTTCCATAAATTCCTTCTTCTTCCTCTCCAATGTGGATTTAATCATGCTTTCTCCTTTTTGAGATTCATAATCATACCACACAGGTTCGCTGGTTTGAAATTGTTAGAAAGTATCAAACATATATGAATAAAACAATTTCAAAGGTTCTCTTTTGTTCTTGGTTGTAGCGAAGGAGAAATAAGAAACTGAATGTCCTTTTTTTTTTGTTATGTTTCAGTATTATTAGTTTTATTTAGTATTTAATTCTATATTTTTTATTTCCAATTTCAATTTTTGTTGGCTTTTTGGTAATTTAAACATAACATTGTGTCAATCTAGTTTTTCTCTAAAGTAGGATGTCAATCTAGCAATATTTTTCCAATTTTGTGTTAATCTGGTCTATTTTCACAAAAATATAATTAACAATAAGACGGTTAGCTATAGCGAAAGAAAAGCATTGGTTGAGTGAAAACGAGCGGTAAAATAATATTTATGATTAGTAAAAATAATATTTTTTTATAAATAACACATGATTTAAATATTCTTTGTAATTGAAGATTGAATATTTTTTTTTTGGTAAGAAAACGGAATAAAATCCCATATTATTAAAAGCAAAGTAAACACATTACACATGCACTAAATGTGGTCTTGAAAAACCAGCAACATCCTCCCGGTAGATCAGAATAAGCTCCGTCGGGATCAAATTAAAAGAATGAAAACCTAAGGACAAAGAAAAAGCATAGTTCGCCAATCCGTCTGCAAGACAATTGGTCTCCCTATACACGTGTGAAATCTGGACTATCCAGTCCCTCATAAGAAAGTCATAGCACAACCGTACTAGGAAAGACAGCGGGTGAGAATCACAAATCCCCGCTGTCAAGAAACCAACCACCACCTTTGAATCCACTTCCAACTCCAAATGTCCAACCCTCCTTTCCCAAGCGATGTGTAAGCCATAATAGACTCCCCACACCAGCAGATGCTAGTCCTGGATTACCTTGTGAAGCACCGTCTGTATTAAGTTTAAGCCAACCATCCGGAGGTTTAACCTAGCTGATTTGTCTTTCCACCCTACCACTCCTAGTACTACCTTCCCCATTCCTCTCATTGGCCCTAGATACCTCGGTCGCTAGATCTTTCAGAAACTGAACTCGATCCCGCCATAACCTATTCTCACCAAACACATTTCCACACCTCCATTTCCAGCCCCACCAAACTTATAACGCAAAAAGTGTAGGACCTAGGCCAGCCCATTGATCCCCCTGATTCAAACCCGCATAAATCCATTCCAGTAACGACTTAGAGAAAAACACTTGTACCTGACGAACGGGTAACAAGCAAGACCACACTCCTGCCATAGCAGGACAATCACGAAGGATGTGCAAAATAGTCTCCACTCCTCCATGACACACTTGGCATACCTGAGTATCACACAAATGCCTCCTAAACCTCTCCTCATTTGTCATCAACACCTGGTTACCCACCAACCATAGAAATGTTCTGACCCTTTCTGGTGCCATCACTTTCCACACTCGTTGATAGAAGTCTTTCACATTTGGTCTTGGTGTGTCATCCCTCGTGAGTAGAGCGTAGGCGGATTTGACAGTAAACTTACCATCCGCAGTCTCACCCCAAGACAATTTATCCCGAGCCTCTACTACACTATCAACCACCACTACAACCAACTCTAAAATTTGGTTTTCAGACACATGTGGTGAGATCCGAGTGAAATCCCACCCCACTCCATCTTGCCATAGATCCCTCACCATCAGACCCTGCATATCTACTGGAACGTTCTCGGGAGCCTAATCCACCATCGCCTTCCCCCATAACCACTTATCAGTCCAAAATTTTATACGCCGCCCATCCCCAAGAACCCAACTCTGACCTTTGAGCACCACCTCTCGTAACCCAATACCCACACTCCGCCAAGTTGAGGACCAATTACTACGAGCATTCATCTAGGTAAGATCATGGATATCACCCACTTTATATTTACTTCTCACAACCCTAGCCCACAGATTAGTTTGGTCATGTAACAGACGCCACCCAATCTTCGCCAAAAACGCTTTATTCATATCACAACTCTTTCTGATACCAAGCCCTCCGTCTTCCTTTGGTAACAAACTCTATCCCATGCCACTAAGTATTGTTTCCGCTTCTCCAAACTTCTCCCCCATAGAAAGTCTCTAGACACTCCGTCTAACTGATTCAAAATACTCATCGGTAGCTTGATTGTGCTCATCGAATGAACATGTATTGAAGATAAAACTGCTTTCGTGAGTGTAAGACGGCCCGCAAAGCTTAGTAGACGTCCCTTCCAGCCTGATAACCGCAAAGAGACACGTTCAAGAACCACCCCGAAAGTCTCCTTGTTTATCCTTTTGTGAAGAACTGGCATGCCTAGATACTTGCCAAGATTCCTAGTTGCCTGGATACCACTGACATCACTAATACGCATCCTCAATTAGCGAGATACATTCTCAGAGAAGAACACTTTGGACTTCTCCAAGCTTACCTTCTGCCCTGAAGCTTTCCAAAACACTATGTATCACACGGACCTGCGATACAGAAGCCTCTGCAAATAGGATCAAGTCATCAGCGAAGCAAATATGGGAAAGCTTCGGTCCTCCTCTTGACAAACTAATTGGCTTCCATTTCTTTTCCTCAATCGATCCCTCTATTAAGTGACAGAGCCGTTCCAGGCAAAGAACAAAGAGGTAGGGAGACAAAGGATCTCCCTGTCTCAAACCCCTCAGAGGCCTAAACGCTTCTGTTCTCTCTCCATTAATCAGCAAACTCATTGAGGGCCCTGAGACGCAAGTCATAATCCATCGGACCCATAAATTTGAAAGCCCAGCTGCATTGAGCGTATCTTCCAGAAAATCCCACCTGATTCGATCATAAGCCTTCTCTAAATCAAGTTTCAGCAACATCCATCCCTTTGTTCCTTTCTTGCGGCGCATGGAATGAACTGCTTCCTGAACCACAACAAAATTATCTGAACTGAGCCTACCGGGAATGAAACTTGCTTGAGCCGGGCCTATCAACTTAGTCATAACTCCTTTTAATCTTCCCACCATTGTCTTGGTAATAATCTTCAATAGAACATTGCACAAGCTTATCGGTCAGAACTGGTTTATTCTCTCAGGCTTCACCACTTTAGCAATCAACACAACAATCGCATCATTAGCCGTAGGAGGTAATATCCCTATCTCAAAAAAGTCTAAGACAAAGCGAGTCACCGACTCCCCAACCACATCCCAACACTGTTGATAGAAGACAGGTTGGAAACCATCCGGACCCGGAGCTTTGTACTTACCCATCTTCCGCATTGAACATTCTACCTCCAAACCAGTAAAAGGTCTGCTCAACGCCATTTGATCATCATAAGTCAACCTCACAAAACCTCTTAATGGTAGCTTCTCCACAACCTGCACCACATCCTCCAAAGAATAAAGCCTTTGAAAATACTCGACAACTATCCTTTCGATATCTTTTGCAGTCGAGACCCACCTTCCGTCAGCATCTCTCAACATGTCAATGTGATTCTTGCAGCGTCTAAGAATAGTGGACAAATGAAAAAACTGTGTATTCTTGTCCCCCTGCACCACCCATTTCTCCCTCGACTTCCGGAGCCAAATAAGCTCTTCTTGCTCCAACACCACATCGAGTTCTTTTAGTAGCACTGCTTCCCTCTCCAACAGATCATTAGTCTGGTTCTGATCAAGCATAGCCTGTACAACCTCGATCTCCCTTACCAGCTTCTCCTGACGCGCCTTAACATTACCAAATACTTCCTTATTCCATCTTAATAGGACTCTACGCAACTCGCACAACGCCTCTTGGGTTGACAGATTCCTATTCCAAGACGTATCAATTAACTCCTTAAACCCCGGATGGCTTAACCAAGCCGCTTCAAAACGGAATGGTCGTCGTCTCACATCAACAGTCACTTCTGGTGACAACTGCAAGTACAAGGGAGCATGATCCGAAGCTAGGAAGGGAAGGTGAGTTACATTGGCTTCCTGCCACTTCAAACAAGAATGGGGGCAACACAAGATGCGATCCAATCTCTTTGCAACAAAGGACTGTTCCACTCGACCTCTTCTCCAAGTGTATTGGTTCCCTTTAAAACCTAAATCGATTAAGGACAGCTCATGGATCCAATCTCCAAAAGCTAATGAGTCCGGCGATAGGCGACCTTTACCTCCAGTTCATTCATCCACCCGAACAATAGAATTAAAGTCTCCACCAATTATAACGGGCCCAACCACACCCCGAATCACCTCCGTCAACTTCTTCCTTAAACCACTTCTCCTACTCAACGTCGGAGCCGCATACAACAATCAGATTAATAACCTCCTCACCATTCGTAATCCTTGCATAAATAAACTGGTTGGAAGCTTCAACCACCTCCACACTCCCGACTTCGGTTCTCCACAACAACCAAAGACCTCCGCTTTGCCCCACTGCATCCACACGATAATTGTGCTCAAACCCAATTCCTCGACAGATCTGACTAGCACGATCTCCCCTGGCATGCGTTTTGAACACCGCTAACACATCAGTTTTGAACGTCTTCAATAGGTATCGGATTGACCTCCTAAAGTTGGGTTTATTCGCCCCCAGCAATTCCACATCAGACAATTCCTATTTTCTATGTGATAAACAAACAGAATAGCCGGAGAGGTCCGTCAAGCACTTTGAGGGACCATCACCTCCTCCAACGGACCTTGTCCGACAGCCACATCTGTATTTGAAACCCTCTCGCAAGGTTCCATCGGTAAGCTCGCATCCACCACCTCCGAAGAGGAAGCCGCCATCTGAGCTTCCTGAATCTCATTCCCTTTACTCACAAAACAACCTCCAGGTCAACCAACCGTCTCCGACACCACACGCAGGCGTTTACCATTGACAGACATCTCCTCAGTTTTCTTTGTCGGGCCGTAAACTAAACCTCGAGGAGGCCCAACTGCCCTATGATTGGCCTTATGATTTATCTTATCCGAGCCCTTACCCGTGACACTCTTCCTCCCTTTAATTCCCTCACAAGGCCCACCTCAGCCCAAATCCACATTAGCTCCAAATACCACTTGTTTTGATTGTGTCCCACGCTTACCATCTTTGAAAAGATTAAGCGTATTCACATTTTCCTTATTCCCTACATCCTGATTCACACCTTCCCTTAACTCTAGCGAGGTCATACCCTCCTCCAACATTCCAAAACTATTCAAGACTTGAATATTCTCTGATCTGCCACCATGATTAGGTTCCCTTAACGCACATTCCGAATTACCTTTTTTGGTCACCCCCGCAAAAGTTTCCTTATTCGAGCCTGACTCTGTCTGTCTACCTGTCTTCCGCACCAGGATGAAACCATCCCCGGTCGGTGCTGCACCCTCGGTCGGAGACTCGTCCCTCGAACTCACATGACCCGATACCACCATAGCTTGCGACGTATGATCCACCACCTTCTCCTGTGCCCTCCGTGGACAGGAATGAACCATATGGCCATACAAACCACAACCGGAACAGATGCTGGTTAGCCCCTCATATGAGACAAAGTACCTCTCTCCATTGATCAAAATGGAACCCTTGAGCGGTCTCTTGAGATCCACTTCCACACAAACCCTAGCGAATATCCCACGTTCACATCTTAGCGTAGTGGCGTCCACCCGAAGTAGGTGTCCCAAGCCTTTGGCAATCTCCAACAAAATTTGGCTATGGTAAAAATTCACTGGCAGGTTCGACAAGCGGATCCACACCGGCGTTGTATCGATGTCGTTCCTCATAGGGTCAAAAGATGGTGACCACGCTTGGACCATAAGGTAGCTATCAAATGCTCTCCATGGTCGCCCGTGAGCGCCCCCATGTATTCCTCCTCTGCCTCAAATCTAATCATGAAAAACTGACGAGGGAGATCCATAACATACATCATTCCTTTAGGCTTCCACAACTCACGTAACTTGCGTCTCAAAGCTGCAATCGAAACATTCACCCCCAGCACTTTAACCACCATACACCTTTCCCACACACTATTCATAGCCTCCAGGACTTCATTACCTATCGTGACCACCGGTTCCCCATCTTCCCCATTCGGGAACTCCAGTCGGACCCTTTCCGAAACAAATCTAGCATCCACCACTTGCTCCGGAGTCCTCATACCTCCCGCATTCGTACCTTTCACTCGATCCACCCAAGACCCCTGTCCATCAGGAGGATCCCCCGGCAACCTATGCCGCTCACCGATATCCTCCATCATCGCATCCCGCTCGTGCGCCTCCAAAACCCTAATCGCCTCCTGACTCATTTTTTTCCCGTATACTCCAAGACTCAAGATTGAATATTAACAACAAAGTTTTCAAAACTTATAATAACTCTTTAAAAACGACAAAACTAATAACACCCAGTCACCCCTCTTAATTTTTCTTATATCGCAAAGGATCTCCTTTTAGTTACTTGGGCCTGGCCCAACAAAATTCAATAAACCTTTCCATTTTCCTTTTTCCCTCAGTAATGTCTGATCCTTAAAACTTTCTGAGGATAGTTCAAATGGTTTCGCTCTCCACCTCCACACCCCACGCGCCTCCACTCCCGACGGCGTTTAACCGCCGGCCGACGGAGATAATTGTCACAGTACGATGCATCTCCATCTCCCCTCGCGAGCCGAATCATACAATTGCTTCCGATAATAGCAACAATAGTTCCTCCTTGTCGCTTAGAGATACGAGGCAAAGCAAATGGCTGATGAATTCTGAGGACGCGAATGAGAGAGATTACAAGCAGAGTAAAGAGGATACGAACACGAAGATCGCTTCGAGGAAGGCCATATCGATAATACTACGAAGAGAAGCTACAAAGGCTGTAATCGAGAAGAAGAAAGGCTCTAAGAAGCTTCTTCCAAGGACTGTTCTCGAGTCTCTTCACGAAAGAATCACAGCTCTCCGATGGGAATCTGCTCTTCAGGTTTGATTTCGTCTTCTCCGAATTTATCTCAACGTTTAATTTTGGCATTGATAGTGAATTTGACGCTCTAATTTGGCTATGTTTGGTTATAGATTTTGTTGATTAGCTGAAAATTTCAGATTATGGTTATACTAGCTTCAGATTGTATAACTAAGTAATGGTTTTAGAGTGAAAGTGTTGAGTTGTGTGCGCGTACTTATAAGATAATGTTGGTGTATATGTAGGTGTTTGAACTGTTGCGTGAACAGCTATGGTATAAACCAAACGTTGGCATCTATGTAAAGCTGATTGTGATGCTTGGAAAATGCAAACAGCCGGAGAAGGCTCATGAACTATTTCAGGCAATGATTAATGAAGGTTGTGTGGTGAATCATGAAGTGTATACTGCACTTTTATCTGCGTATAGTAGGAGTGGACGATTTGATGCTGCGTTTACTCTTCTGGAACGTATGAAAAGTAGTCATAACTGTCAGCCGGATGTGCACACGTATTCCATCCTCATTAAGTCGTTTCTTCAGGTTTTTGCGTTTAATAAGGTTCAGGATTTGCTTTCTGATATGAGAAGACAGGGTATTAGACCCAATACAATCACATATAATACCCTCATCGATGCATATGGGAAAGCAAAAATGTACTTGCCACCCTGTCCTGCCCTTTTGAATTTCATTATTTTATATCAATTTGTAATCACTCCATCTCATGTGATGTTTCATGGTTGCAAACATTTTGACTTATGCCAAAAAAGGAGTGTTTAAACATGCTGGGATGGAGTGAATACTTGAATTTAACAATTATATGGTTTCACTTATCATGTTTTAGTTCAAAGCATCCATGAACTGAGATATTTCTTCTTTCTTTGGAAGGTTTGTGGAGATGGAATCAACACTTATCCAAATGCTTGGGGAGGATGATTGCAAGCCTGATTCTTGGACCATGAACTCGACTCTTAGAGCCTTTGGGGGCAATGGACAAATAGAAATGATGGAGAATTGTTATGAGAAGTTTCAGAGCTCTGGGATTGAACCCAACATCAGAACCTTCAATATCCTCCTTGATTCATATGGAAAATCAGGAAATTATAAGAAGATGAGTGCTGTGATGGAATACATGCAGAAGTATCAGTATTCATGGACCATAGTCACCTACAATGTGGTCATTGATGCGTTTGGGAGGGCAGGAGACTTAAAACAAATGGAATACTTGTTTAGACTAATGCAATCAGAGAAAATTAAACCAAGCTGTGTTACACTATGTTCTCTTGTTCGTGCCTATGGACGAGCTGGTAAAGCTGATAAAATTGGGGGAGTCTTGCGTTTCATTGAGAACTCAGACATAAGGTTAGACCTCGTGTTCTTTAACTGCCTGGTAGATGCCTATGGGAGGCTGGAAAAGTTAGCAGAGATGAAAGGAGTTCTCGAACTCATGGAGAAGAAGGGATTTAAACCTGATAAAGTTACATACAGGACAATGGTTAAGGCGTATAGAATTAGTGGCATGACTACCCATGTAAAAGAGCTTCATGGTGTTGTTGACTCTGTTGGTGAAGCCCAAGTTGTGTTGAAGAAGCCGGATTTTTAGCGAGGAATAGAGCTCAATTTTCTGGTATATATATATATATGTCTAGTATTCATATCCTTGTTCTAGTGATAGAAGGTAGTTAGTATGAGAGTAAATACATTTTAAGTTGGCTTACAAAACTTTGTAACACAAACACAAAAACAAAAATTTGTAACAAGTATATTTTTTTTTACTCTTCGTTTGTGGTGCGTTATCAGTTTGTATGTGCTGAAGCAGCTAGATATGAGAGTTGAAGACTGTACGCTTCTTTTAGTTTAGTCAAAACTTCTGCAATAGACGGTCTGCCAGATGCATCTCTCTCCACACATCTTATAGCAATCGAAGCAGCTTTTCTCATGCTCGCTGGATCAAATGTATCCTTCAAGATATCATCCACAATCTCAAATGCTCCTGCTTGTAAGTTTGGCCTTGCCTGCATTTTTCAGTATTTTGATCTTATAACTACACTGTTATCTTAAATACTGGGAGATGAGAAAACAAAGACAATCATGTTTCTCTCACCCATAAGACCAAGTTAAAAGAATCTGGTGATCCTGAGTGACTTAAAGGTTCTCTTCCACAGATGAGCTCCAATAGGACCACACCAAAGCTATAGACATCACTTTTCTCTGTCAGCTGCAGGGTGGAGTAATATCTGAAATGACAAAGTGTTGATTACTGATAAGCTAATCAACATGTTAATACATCATGAATGCGGAGATAAGATACAGAAGAGTTTACTCAGGATCAAGGTATCCTGCAGTGCCTTTAACAACAGTAGTAATATGAGATGCATCTGCTTTTGTAAATTGTTTTGACAAGCCAAAATCTGAAACTTTTGCGTTCATATCCTTGTCCAGAAGTATGTTACTGCTCTTTACATCCCTATGTATAATTCTCGGCTCACTTCCATTGTGCAGGTAGTCCAATCCTTCATGAAGAAGACAAAAATGTTACTATCCGTCAGGGGGAATTGTTTTCTAGTATGATGATACCAATTACAGATGTTGAAGATGTACCTTTTGCAGCATCAACTGCAACTTTTAGTCTTGAAACCCAGTTCATTGACAGCCTTTTGCTACGTGGACCTGCTGAACCAAGAAAACACAAAAAGCTATATGTTTGTGAGGAAGAAGACGTTGATAAAGGACAATGAGCTATTGCCAGATACTTGAGGATTTGCATACCGTAAAGATGATCAGCTAATGATCCACCAGACAGATACTCATACACCAGTATCTGCCGTTTCGGTTCGTAGCAGAAGCCCTCAAAGGATACTAGATTTTGGTGGCGGATCTGTGACAAAAGATGCACCTAGAAGGTTGACAATACAAAGGGAGACTTTTAGATCTCAGCACTCTTATCACTAGATGAATGCATCATTCAGATATGGCCAGTGATTTATGAGGACATTGTGGGCGCTTAACCTCATTGATGAAAGAATCAGCTCCAAGTTGAGTTCTATCAAATCGCACTTTGACCGCTACTTGTTTTCCATCTGGCAATTTTCCACGGTATACAGCTCCAAAACTTCCACGACCAATTACTTCCTTGAAGTTCCTGGTAGCTGACTTGATCTCTTTGTGAGAAAAGATTCTTGAAGTGTTCCAGTTCTGCATCTTCAGTTGTGCTCCTGATACAGATTTTGCTATACTGTAAGAATCATAAAGCGACAACTTTGTGGGGGCAAAGAGAAAGCATTGTTCCCATACTGGTTATCTCTCTCTCTTTGTTTCTCTGTCTCCTCGTGCAGATCGTCATGAAAACAAAGACGAGGAAGGTGGCAAACAAGGCTCCACTAGAAACTCCAAGCAAGATCGCTAAGCGTTTCTGCTTCCTGTGTTTCTTATTGATAGGGATAGTGACTTGTGGTGTGTCAATTGTTGAAGACACATTGTTGCATGATAGTGAAGAGAACGAAAGGCATGGATTTCCCGTTGTCCTGATCAAACATCAATTCAGTAATGCCAGGAACAAATGAGCAGAATATTGTTAGAAAATGCCGAGACAGAGATTGTATACCTGACTTCCAGACCCGTTCGGTTAAGAGACTGTGGCAAGGGGCCTACTAAGTTATTGTTTTCTAGATTCCTGAGAAGAAGTAACAAAAAGATTCTTCTTGTGTGAATATGATAATGTACAAGCTACTTCCTGATCTTAATGTTTACTTACAGGAGACGAAGTTTCTCCAGCTTTCCTAATGTTTCAGGAACTGATCCTTGTAAGTTGTTGTTTTGCAGGTCCCTTCAAGATATGGAGATATAATTTAAATTTTCAAAAAGAAAGAACGTATATGCAGAAACTCTCAGTAAGATCACTTACAGAACTTCAAGGTTGGCCAGATCTTCCAGTTCAGAGCCAAAAGATTTCAACTGATTGAAGCTCAAATTCCTGGATATACCATCAGAAGCTTTTTAATACTACAGGAAACCTAACAAAGTACGTTACTGTTCTATGGATGAGTATTACAGTTTCTGGAGATGCTGGAGGCTGCCTACATTCTGTATTGCTCCAGTAAGTGATGTATTATGCAAGTCGCTGCAGGAGAGAAGTGGAGAACACTCAAGATAACACACATGTATACATGAGATGCTAGAAAAATGGTTGAAGAATTGCTAACTTACAGTGTCTTGAGATCGAGCAAGTCTCCAAATGTTGGACTAATGGACCTCAGGTTGATTTGTGAAAGAAACCTGGACAGTCAGAAAAAGAAAACTATGAGCTGCGATCAAGAAATGGTGAAAGCAATGGGTATGACAAGGATCGTTTTTTTTTACAATGATGTAACGAGGTTTCCTTCACATTCTATGTGGTTCCAAGGAAGCGGAGTACATGGGTCGTCTTGCCATCCAAGGTCTTGCCCGGTAAATTGCTCTATGACTTTAAGTGCTGAAACTGTAGAGATAACTTAAAACATGAACTTTGGCTCTGGTGGAGTTTGCTCTATCCAGGAAAAATCAACAGAGAGTTACCTGTGGTAGAAGAAGCTTCAGGAGGGATTTGGAGTATTTGATACACCTCAAGAGCGTTCACCTGAGGATTGAACTTGATTTTTTCTAACGTGATGTTCAAAGAACTGATTCTGTTTTGCGTAAAGTACAAAGTTTTAGCTTCCGAACTGGTCACTGTGTAATCAGATTGTTTGACTTCACCGTTGATCATCACACTAAAAGAAGGGGAGAGTGAGAGTATCCCAGAAAAGTAGAGGATAATGTAGTAGTCCCCTAGTGTATGTAGAGGAAGCTTACACGAGAGACTGTCTTTGCGAGCAAGAATTCTTGCAGTCTGAAGAACAGAAGCTGGCGGATTCTCAGTAATGTTGAAGGCAGTCAGTTTTGTGAGTCTACTGAAACTCAAAGAGGCGTGAGACGGTGCAAAACTTTGATCTGGATCCCATATTCGATCAAACGGATCTAAAGGGTACCTACCATTTAAAAAAATTCACCAAGAAAATTCAAGAAACCACACCAAAGAAGGAAAAAAAAATCAGAGCAAGTGATCAAGTTCAGAGCCTGAGAATTCATACCGGATAGTCCCATTTGTGTATCCGCTATTGATTCGGTAACTTCTCCTGAGAATTACATTGGGTGAACCTTCCAGGCTGTTTCTGTAAGCACCAAAAGGAAGTGGCCGTACTTCTAGAGAAGAGATAACCGGTATGCCTCTCCCTTTAATCGCAAGCAAACAAAGCAAAAGAGAATCATTGTTGACCGGCCAAACCAACTCTTCAATCCAAGGATCATTGGTTCTAAGATCAACAGTACTAGTGATACTCCTTCCAAGAGAGATATGAAATGCTGGAGGACTGTTCTGGCTATCATAGTTTCTATAAACGAATGTGGCCCGAATAAGAACCGAGGACAAGTCCTTCTCTGTCACAGGTACTTTATAACATTGGCGATCATGAGTATCCGGGAAGAATCTGATGGGAACACTGGAAGTAGAATTCTTGTCGATGTACGTAACCGTGCTAATGTTACCCGTTTGGATATAATCGTTGTCTGAAACCCAGGAGATGTTATAAGCCGCAGTGTAACCTGATCCGCCACAGGACAAACTCAAGAAACCTGTTCCATTACAAAGATTCAATCAAACTGTTGAAAGCAAAGGATTAAAAAGAATGTGAGACAAAGTCTAGACTATGCATACCATCTGGATTGGAGAAACCAGACACCCAAAAGCCACTGAACAAAATCAAATCGACCCAAAAGAGCATCATCTAGTTTCCTGATTGAAATCTGAAGAACATATATTTATTAAGTTTTCGTTCGTTTCCTTGTAATGTGTATGAATTAACTCTTTATATATATGATGATGTCAATGACGATGACTCGTAGGTACTTTACTCAGTGGTCATAATTTCACTAACAGTCTGTGTCGACTTAATAATTTAATTAACAATTTAACTACGTTTTTTTAGACTTTAGTCTTCCTTACATACAATAGAATGAGAGATAGTGTCAAATATGTGACTGATATTTTGGTTGCTCAATTATAAAGAATGATTATGAGAATTATGCTTGAGAGAGAATCTTCAAATGCAATGATATAACATAACGTTTTGCTTAGCTTCAACACTAATCCTCAATGCATCCTCCTCAAGCTTTCTCATAAAGCAAAACCTTTTTGGACAAAATAAAATAAAATAAAAACCTTTTTGGACAAATCGTTTATATACTAAAGTCTCCCAGAACTTGGAAATATGTAAATACTAGCGAATTAATGCCTTAGAAAGCATTAGAATTTTCATTACGTCAAAGTCATTTGAAAATCAGCACTAATTGATTTCTGTTGGACTTTATCGTCTTAATTAAGGTTTGAACCCTCCTACGAGGCTAGGACATACTAACACATTTTATATGCTCAGTTAGGCCTATTTAAAAAACTTCGAATTCTTCTATCGAAAGTTTTTAGTATAATTTCTTTAGAAAAAAAATCCGAAGTCTTTTACAACTAAACGCAAAGAATGACACAAAAGTCATAGCAATGTAAAATCCCATTAACAATACTAAAAAAAAAAAAAAATCATGTTTGATTATTTAACAAAAGAACTGTCATTCTGAAATAAATCTTCTACAAGTAAAAATGGAAAATAATCATAACAACGTAAAGACAGAGCATACGAATGCTTGAAAACCTTAAAAACTAGACATCAATGGAAGGAGTTTGAATAGCTTCTAGGTCTTCAGATTTCTTGCACCACAAATAACCCCATCTATTTTTAAATTGCAGAATCTCCATCACAATTGCAAACAAACCAATGATACCGATGATGGTACTATAAGCAATCTTCCATAAGCTTCCCGGTTGCAAGATAGCTAGGCCTTTGTAGATGTTATAGATGCTCAAAACAATCACTACATATCCCACTGTATGATGGTACCAATTCCAGTATTTTCTATATTTATGATCCTTGTCCGGCCTTGCTTTGAGCGCAAGTATTTGCAAAAATCCTAGAGCAAACAGAAGTATCCCTATCACTGTATGTGGTGTAGATCTCATTCCCGTTTGCTTGGACATATAGATTGCAGTTCCTAATCCTCCCAATAAACCGACGACATAACCTGTAGTTTGGAAAAAGATGTGAACGTAAAACCACATGGGATCGAGTCCTTTGTAGGTCCTCATGTACCTTGCAGCCATTGCTCCAATGGGCATAAAAATCCCCCAACAGACCGCATTGACCAGTCCATGGATTCTTTTGACAAGAATCATGTTTCCATTCACTATTTTTGTGGCTGTGACTTGTCCGGACAGCAAATCCAAAGTAGCCATGGATTTGAGATGATTTCCACTCATGGCGTGCATCCCAAGTCTATCACCTTCCTTCAGCGGCCCGTCTTGCCATAGATGGTTAACAACGGTTGTGTTAGGAGGCAACACCATAGTGGCGAATATAGTCATCTCTCCATTGAGAAATTCAGCGGCTAGTTGTGTTACGCGGAAACTGAGAGGACCTTCTTGAAGCATAGTTGAATAGTCCTTGATTGAGGAAGTATAAGCACGCATAAAACCAGACGTGGAGTTACGGTAAGCCAAGAGAGTTTGAGCACCTAACATGCCTTTTCTCGTAGGGTTTATCCCCCAAGCAATCCAACTGGAACTCTCGATGTTGGTGTGACGATATGCAACTTCAAGCACTCCGGTTTCTCGTACGTAACTGAAGTGTAAAAACGAGTCTAACACAGGAAGGTCAATGCAAGAGCGGAAGTGTTTTCCGTTTTTAAAGATGTGAGAGTCACATCTACCCTGAACTCCATCGATTGTTGCTCTAGTGAAGTATGGAGCGAGCACGAATAGAAAACACAAAACCACAAATATGGTTCTTGAAGACAAAGACATGATGATGATTGCGTTTTTACTCGGAGACGTAGATTGAATCTTCCTGAGTCAAGAGTCCAGTTTTCCTTTCGAAGAAAGAGATTTATGAATTCCCCGAGTTACATGAGTTGTCTATTTATATATAGCCTTATCGTACAATTCCAACTCCAACTGTAATTAGGAATTGTTTTTTTTCTTCAGCAACAAATTTCCATTATATATTTTTGATTACCTTTTCATTTTTGTGGCCGACATATTGTTTAAATTTTAATCATTCTGCGAAGTTTAGAAATAATTTAATTTATTATGAGAACCACGTCAAATATATATAAACTCTAGGATTCAAGAAAGAGAATCAACACAATCTCAAAAGAACTCTCTTTATTACTTTAGGAAAAATAACTTAAAAACCTAAAGCTCTCAATATCTCTAATCTCAAATAATAGGAAGTCACAATCCGACATCTCTATTTATAAGGAACTTAAAGACTCACTTTCCTAATCTCTCTAGGAAGACAATTTCCTTATTTCTCACAACTTCCTAAACTTCCAATTCTAATTTTTTTGGGCTTGCTTGTGCATCAAGCTGATTGAGGTATATGTTTACAAAATTGAGTATGATTTACTTGTATGTTTAAAATATGTTTACTTTGCTACCTTCTCATGATCTTTAAAATTGTATAACACTGTAATCAAGTGTTCACGTTGACAGACCCAAAGTAGTACGTCTTCATACGGTTGCACTTCCGTTATGTGAAAGGGTTGAAAAAAAAAAAGGGTATTCTTTCGGGTAAAATATGGCAATTTAAAGTCGATCGCAAGTAGGAACATTAATACTCTCATATAGATGGAGGAAATACATGGTCAACAAGATCCATTAGATGTTTGCTTTACATAATAAGAAAATATATATCAATTAACGAAAACAAGAAGAAAAGAGATCTATCATGTATTCATGTCGTCTCGTCAAGATGTAGCCATGGATCAAACGCTTACCATGGCAGACTCTAGAGGAGTTGGTAATGATCTCTCATCATCGTTCTTCTTCTCCGTCATTCTCATGCAGATCAGCAGACAAAAACAACCAATCTACTTTGTATGGAGTATTATCATCATCATCCTTCGACTTCAGTAACCCCTTGACCACGCTACTTAATTCATTGTCATTACTCGGCTCTAGGTATGACGAAACCTCCTCCCCGTCGTCGTCTTCATCAATGATGAAGATTGCATCAGTAGAACTTGTAGAAGAAGGTAGTGATCCCAATGACTTGAATGTCTTCATATTGTGACTTGAACGTTGCTTGGAGATCAAGGCGAGTCCAATCTGCGACTCATGAGTCGCCATGTTCCTCTTCGTGCCTATTGTTGATTCAGGGATGAACGGATGAGACGAGAGACTCTGAAGCTAATAAACTCTTGTTAATTTTTGGCTTTGTTGGTGTAGTACTGTAGTATATATATAGACTAGAGTCTAGAGCGACAAGGGGTTTTACTTTTACTTTTCATATATATAAGGAAAAGGAAAAAAGAAAAAGGAAATTGTTTTCTCATATAAGAAAAAAAAAAAAAAGGACACTACGTATAGAAATGGTAAATATACATATTCTTACGAATAACAATTATTGAGACTACTGTACGACTTATAAAATAAATCTAGCATGACTTATTTACAAGCATAAAACAATTTATAAAATAAATCTAGCACAACTGGTTAGTTTGTTTGCTTTACAACTCCATCCTTCTCGATTGCTTTCAACGGTGAGCTCATAGGATATTTTCCTGGGAAAAAAGGCTTACGCCAAGGTGACTCTATCTCTGCGCCTCTTTTTTACTCTTGTGATGGATATATTGTCGCGGAAGGTGGATATGGCGGCTAGTCAGCAGTTAATCAAGCCTCATCCTATGTGTGGTAATTCCTTGGTAACTCATCTGAGCTTTGCAGACGATCTCCTCGTGTTTTTTGATGGATCTGAAGACTCTTTGGCTGCAATACTGGAAGTTCTTGATCAGTTCAAGTCAATATCAGGATTGGGAGTCAACCTTACAAAAACATGTCTATTCTTGGATGGAAACAACCGAATGGGCATTACGGATATGGCTTCAAGACATAACCTCCTCCATGGCTCGTTGCCGGTTAGATATCTTGGTGTTCCTCTCATTACTCATAAACTCACTGCAACAGATTATCAGCCCTTGATCGACAAGGTTAAAAGTCGGATAATGGGGTGGACACATCGACATCTCTCCTTCGTTGGCAGGCTGCAACTTCTTCAGTCAGTCATAAACAGCACAATCAACTTCTGGGCATCCATCTTTCTACTTCCGAGTAAATGTATTGATGAATTGGAGAGGTTGTTTGTTCTCCAAAGGCCTCGGGTGGACTGGGAATTCGAAGTTTGAAGAATTGGAACCAAGTTTTTGGACTCAGGCTTCTTTTCTCTCAAGCTGATTCTCTATGGGTATCATGGATTAAAGCTCACTTGATCAGGGGTAGAAGCTTCTGGACGGCTGATTTCAGACTATCTGGAAGCTGGATTTGGAGGCGACTGATAAAACTTCGGTTACTAGCAAGGCCTTTTGTTTACTGTGAGATTGTCTCAGGCCAGGATGCATTGTCTCAGCCCACTGATTGAGATTACTGGTGAAAATGGACCGAGGTATCAGGTATTGGTCTTCTTAGTAAAGTATCCCAAGCCTCAGTAAATGGGAGTTGGACTTTACCTCGTGGGAGGAACCCTCTGGTGCAGCTACTCAGATCGTGTCTCCAGGAACATTCACCTCCTACTATTGGTTTGGGTGATGATGTATTCTTATGGAAGTTGTCTGCAGATCAAACTGAGGGAACCTTCTCCTTGTTGGAAGTTGATTAATTGGTTAATCCTGCAAAACAAGAAACAAAGAGAAAGGTGAGAGGATGAAGAGAACAGAGATGCTAAGCATCAAAGAAGAAGAAGAGAAGAGCTTTTGTGTCGTAAGGTGAAAGAGGAAAGAAGAAAAAGAAAGAGGCCATGGGCCATGAGTGTAGTAAATGCCCATTAACCATTATGGGTTAAGTGTGTTTGCTATAGTAATTAGGTTAACAATAAACCTAAGTATATAAGTGTTGTGATGTTGTAAGAGCAAGTTCAATGGTAGATACTAAAAAAGGATACTTAAGTATGTTTTTAATTATAATATTTGGAAATAATGGAGTTAAAAACTTTTTTAAAAACTGTAAAATTGTATGCTCCAACGGTAGAACCTAATTTTGGGTTCTTAAAATTCTGAATTTTTTTTTTTGAAAATTAACACTCAAGTTTGAACAAGTTGATCCTTTAAACATGATTAGACAACACTGATCCAAATGATGTTACTTCCCTGAAGACATAGCATAGAGAAGAAGTGTGTCCATCAAAGCCAACACTGATCGATAAAAGCATCATCCAAAACCTGAAATAACAGAGACAAGTAGGATTAATAGATGTAGCATCAGAAATACAAAAAACAGAGAAGATAGAGGAAAGAGACGAGTTACTAACCTGATGCTTTTCTTCTTATAGAACCTCGACTATCTGCATCAAAGAGAAACTTGCAGTTGCTAATCCCATTGATCGTTGCATTACTAATACAGTCAGAGGAAGAGTTGGAGAGCTTGCTCTAGCTCTTTCAGCAAACGCTTTCGCCATTTCTTTAAACTCAGTTGCCACTTCTGCCTCATCAGAACCAGTTAAACAAACATGGATAGTTTCACATGAGATAGAAAAATTAAAACAAGAAATAATCGTAGAATGGATGAAAAACATTTTATACCATTCAAGACACAAACCTGAACAATAAGCATAACCTCCACAGTTCTTGTAACGACATCTTCATCACTTGAAAACACGCCGGGTTTTCTCCCTTCAAAACTATAAACATCCAATCAAAAGGACCAAATCGTGTTTGAAAAGTTTCTGATGGCAAAGTCCAAAACTCAGGAAGCCAAACTTCATAATCAAGTTTATAAAAACAAAGAGATATCCCAAACGGAAAGAGAACAAGAACATGAATAAACCACATGTCCTCCAGCCTTGTGCATCAGAGGAGCCTAGACTTGGCAGACCTAATTAGAGACATACAAAAAGGATCCAACAAGGAGCACATTACACTCACAGTTTTTGGACCACAGCCTTCAGATATCAGCTTCAACCTTTCAGCTTCTGTTACGGATGGTCGAGCTATGTCTTTAGACTCTGAAATATTCCACATCCTGCAACAGTAAATTTTATACCAAATGTTTTTTAGAGTGTGTTAGTTTCAAAATCATGTCTTGTAGCTAAATCCAACGGCATATACAATATTCATCATGTGAGTTGATATAAATTCTCATTCTGTTTCATCAAACCAAAGAGAATAGCAAATGAGAAACGAAATTACCAATCAGACCAAAATAATCAAAAGTTAAAACATTGAGCTTCGAAACAATGGTGATTATAAACCAGTCAAAACCCAAAAAGGAGGAAAATTTATAAAATCTCAGAAAGCAAAATATGTTGAAACTGAATAAAGCAATCAAAACTCATTGAAACACGAAACTTAATTTTTTAAACTCGATCAACATGTGAAAGAAACAAACCATAATAAAGAGCATCATCATGTGAAATTAAAACTAAAGGAGAACAAATTCAAAAACTGTTTCAGAAACAAAAAAAAAAAATTCAAAATTTATAAAAAAATTCATACCTATCGGTGAAGAGTATCCCAAAGCAGAGTAATAATGTCCATCTCTTGGCAGACCTAAGGAGGTATTCAGAAGCATGAACGGCGGATTCCCAACCTTTTCCGATTCATCTCCTCTCTCAATTCGATGGATTCCGACTTGAGAAAAAAACACCGATTTTGGAATCGGTTCGTGAAATGAAAGAGAGAGGAAGAGAAGGAAAAAAAAAGCTTCCGTCGATGTTTTTTTTTTCTTTTGTTAAATTCACGAACCAATCAGAGAAAGACGCATGTGAGATAAGAATCGATACTAACAATGCTTAATTAAGGATCGATTTTAACTTTTATTATGTATTATGATTTATTTTTATTCTTAAGCAATCCTAAAAACCCATTAAATACCACCGTTGTACATGCTCTAATAGAACCTCATCCAAGATATTATCAATGTAGAAGGTTAAGCATAAACGCTTCTTGGATACTTTCTCTCTCTCTACACCAACGAAAGTGAAACAAAGAGAGTGAAAGAGAGGAAGTGAGAGATCAAACCTTTGTGAGTAAAACAGAGGTCAAAGTAAGAATTCCAACACTCCTCAATGAGAACCTGGAGGCATTTGCACCCGCAAGGTCCAAGGGTTCAATGGCATTCTCAAATATGGCTAAAGGAAAGAATTCCCAAGATGGCATTCATGGTTTGGCTCACGGTGCTTAACAGACTAATGACAAGGGACAGATTGAGAAGTTGGAATTTGCAGGTTCCAGCTAATTGTTTACTTTGTCTAGCAGGGGATGAATCAAGGGACCATCTATTCTTCCAGTGTTCGTATGCGAAGGTCTTATGGCTGGATTTCTTTGCTCAGCTACATCCGCCTCTTTCTAACAATTTCAATGGACTCCTCACTTGGATCAAGAATCCTACCGCAAATAGGAAGCTTAATGTCATCTGCCAATTAATTTTTCAAGCTCTTCTATACTCAATTTGGGCGTAATACAAGGCTTCACTCTACCTCCTCTTCTACAGATAAGCTCAGGAAGGATATACAACTTCTGCTTCGACGTAGACTCATCGGGCTTGACAATGCAGTCAGCCGGGGACAACCTCCAACTCCAGACCAAGACACCTTTCTCTATCTATGGTTCCAAAACTTTCAATCCATTTGAGTTGTTCTCTTCTTTCTATTGTTGCTTATGCGATTTGTTGCTGAGCTCATCAAAACTCTGTATTTCACTATTAAAACTCTGTATTTCACTATTAAAACTCTGTATTTCACTATTACTCAATACTAGGAGATATCCCAGTATAAGTAATTAAGTAATTAACTGCTGACAAAATTTTTTTACAAATAATGTGTAAGTAATTAAGAACAACGTAAAGCCGACTCTGAAACAAAAATGTACCTTTGAAATGGTCCTTGGGAAATCTTGCGGCAAGGTTTCTATGAAATAATCTGCAAGCATGAGGACATACCGAATGATATTCTGTTTCTAATTAATTGGAAACAAAAATATCCAATGAGACGGAGGAAGAAATCTACCATAATATCAAAGAGATGGTTCTTCCTTGCTCCTCGCATCTATTCTCCTATCTTCCTGAAACAAATCTTCTGATGGTTCTCATAATACTAGAAAGATCGCAGCAGAGCATGAGTAGACTCCAACAATTTATGTACTTTCTGCGTCTAATATTCATAGGGTTCGAGTCACACACATATCTACGACTACGAGGAGCAGGGACATGGACATCACTCTCATCTTCAGAGGAATCGCTGGATTCAATCTCATTGATCTCATGACTGACACTATGTAGACGATATCCAACCACTTGGTTATTTAATCTTGATTTATTTCTCCCTTCAGTGCTTTGCTTGGTCCAAATCTGAACACCACATTCAATAACGTCGAAGTCATTGAATATGCTGATGAATTCGAACACTATCTCTCTGCAGAATCCAGGGTACTTAATATGATCTTCAAGGAAGTCAGAGTAAAATATAAACAGGTGTTCCGTTTGAAATCCAGGAAAAGTGTAAACGTAGACCTCATGAATGGGGAGAAATACGTCCCCTTTGCCTGTGGTACGACACAATAGTTTGGAAATGCTACCTTCTTTTATCTGATGGTTGGGTGAAACAACGAGGCAAACCTTAAATCTCGAGAAAGCAGAAAGAAGATTGATAACATTAGGAAGAATGGTCAAAGAACTTCCTTTAGCTCGGTAATGGAATGCTGCAGGTACTTCACTCCCAGGTAAGAGAGCCGACCCATGAAGAGATGATTGTTGCATATTTTCTGTTTTCGATTGTTGACCCAATTTGAAGCAGTTGTCGAAACTGAGCAGCGCATTTGGAGTGTTCAAAGGGCAGAATACGGTCTCCAGTGATTCACAATCCTCTGCACGTAGGAATGTGTGTGAACCAGAGAGCTTTGGCATTGATTCAAGTGATCTACAGCTTTGACGAATAAGGTGTTGTAACCCATGAAGAGCTTTGATGGAATCTGGAATCCTTGCAATGTCAGTATATTTCAGGGCTAGTTCGGTTACACTCGTGTGGTGATGTATAATTTCCTTGAGCATTCCACTTTTCTTAGTAGAAGAAGACCTTAGACCAGACCACAGCGTAACTGATGCAGGTACATCTTCTAACTCCGTGTTTGATACATCTACCCTTTTTATGTGCGTTGAGATAACTAGAATGTTTCTCAATTTTGAGAATCCTCTCATGAAGACGTATTCAAGGGATTCCAAACTCAAGTGAGCTGGAATGACTTCTTGGTTGCAAGTACTCAACCAGAACTTCTGTAGTTTATGAAGTTGTGAACATGAGGATGGAATCTCTACCAAACTCACGCAAATACCCAGTTTCAATGTCTCAAGATTTATAGCTTTTGAAAGATCTGGGAGAACCTTCAGGTGATAAGACGCTGACAAATCCAGCTTCTTGAGACTTGTAAGAGGCTAATATATAGAACAACAAAACAGACAAGCCAATATCATATAACATGCAGAGAAAAATACATAGATTCAATGCAAAGAAATAGAGAAACCAACCTGGATTCCATCCCAGAGCTTCTCAACCTGGCTATACTTCATATCCAGTTCAACAAGATATTCTGGATGAAATGTTGGAGGAAGACACTTGCTTGGATATGCCTCCCAGTGTAGTAACCTTAAGCGATGGGGAAACTCCATCTCTACTGGTATATGCATTCCTATCATTTCCATCATATCTTCTTTTGTAAACTTTGAGGAAACGAAGATTAGGCATTCTTTTAAGCGCTCTCTTGCTTATAAACACTTCTTTGGTATCTGACGTATCAAACGATATGCCAGAAACAACTCCCGTACCCTAAACCAAATTCCAAATAAGAGGATTTATTTCTCTTTGCCTGCTAACTTTATCAATGTGTTATATCTAACGAATATAACATGCACATAGAAAGAAAGAAACAAAAAATACTTACTGTATCATTTTCAAGGACATGAGAAATCTCATGAGCATCAATTAAGATTTGTCTTTCCCAAGGCTTTTGTCTCTGAATGGCTTTACGACCCACTTGTTGTAGTAGTCTGTGCATCACTATTTCCCCAGTACCAGTGGTACTTATTAAGGATCTATTGACTAGGATCTTCAAACCGGTTTTGACATCCACATTACTGTCAGCGAACATGTCTTTCACCAATTCACCATCGTTATAGTTGAAGAAGACTGCAATATGGAGAAATAATATTTGCTCATTCTCATCTAAGCTATCATATCCGATTCTAAGTACTCTCTCGATATCTCGATCAAGGCTAATTTCTAGCCTATGCAGTATAACTTCCCACTCATCTTCATCCTTTCCGCGTAAAGATGAACCCATGACACGGAGACCTAACGGAAGGTTGCTGCAGAGCTCTGTTACTCTTTTGGCAAGCTTTTCAAAACCATCAGATGGAGTGCTCTGTCTAAAAGTATATCTACTAAATATATTAAGAGCTTCTTCTCTAGATGGAAACCCCACATGGTATGTAATATCGATACCATGCTGGACCAAAATTTCTTGATCTTCCGTGGTTACAACAACCCTGCTTCCAGGACCAAACCAGTTAGTATCATCAGCCAAAGCCTCCAATTGCTTAAGATCATCCACATCATCAAGAACGATAAGGACTTTCATGTCGCATAACCTGTCCTGTATAACACCTAAATGACCTATCCTCATTTCATTGTGGTTCAAAATCTTTGAAAGAAGGTGTTCCTGTAAACGCAACTTCAAACCATAATCATCAAGACCACTATGATAGCTTCCCCTAAGATTCTCCACAAAGCAAGTAAGCTGAAACCTATTGGAGAGTAGACTTTGCAAAGCTCTAGCAATTGTAGTCTTACCAATACCAGCAGGACCATAGATTCCAACAATCTTAACTCCATCATAATCCAAATCTAGCAAAGACTGCATTTCCAACAAATGAGGTTCAAGTCCAACCATGCCATCGAAATCATTAGACTGTGTAGTAGCAACTAGTTTGTCTGATACATCTCTCGCAATCTTCTCGATCATTTCCGCTTCGTTTTCCCTAACAAAAGAGAGAGAGAGAGAGAGAGAGAGAGAGAGAGAGAGATTCAAATCACAGTTTCCATCAAAAAATAGCCAAATTATAGCAAATGTTACCAGTTAAGCAAGTGTTCCCCAGCTATGTTGCCCACAACATTCAAAGCTTGGCTCCATCTTCGCCTCTCTTCCTCTGTTCTACGAGCACAAGTTTGATTGAACACGCTCCCAAATACTCCGGTTTGGTTCCGCACATGAGATGGATCTACGCCGTAAAAGACCGTCATCACTATTTGTCCTATATCTTCTTTGCATTTCAAAATCTCCAACAATTCATCCAAGCACCATCCCGAAGAAGCGTAATTCTTGGAGAGCACGACGATAGAGATCCTTGATTCCCTAATCGCTTGGGTGAGAGAAGGAGCTATGGTTTGGCTTCTCTCGATTTCTTGATCGTTGAACATGGATATGCCATTGTAGCTAAACTGTTTGCGTAAATGACTGAGGAATAGTTTACGCACGTCTGGTCCATGGAAGCTCGTGAAAACTCGGTATCTCCAGGTTTGAGGCGGCGAAGAAGGAGAAGAAGAAGCCATGAGAGTGAATTTGTGACTTGAGAGTTGTTCAAAAGTCCTCTGGTTTCAGATTTTTTGGTTGGGAGAAGTCATACTAAACGAAGGAGACAAATTATAAGTTCTCTCACTGTTGAGCTTGTTGACTTTTAAATTCCTTTGACTCAAAAATAATTAAAGAAAGTGAAAACTACGTTATTTAAGAGCATGTGGTTCATTTACCCTCGCAAAAAAATCTATATCTATATATATAAAGTTAATTTTACTCACTTCTACCTAATCAATTTTTTTTCTTAAAAAATATATTATTTTTAATATTCATTCATTGCAGATTTATTACTTATAATTAATAATAGTTAAAAATTAATAAAAAACGAATTAACTAAAATTAATTAAATTTTAAAATAGTATAAATAATAATATAATTTTTTAGTAAATAATAAAAATAATAACTATCTAAAATGAATTAAGTAAAATAAATGAAAACTTTATATATATATATTATCAAATGCATTTAACCCAAAACATTAACAAAAAATCATATTTAAAGTACACTATGCTTTTTTTGAGAAGACGAAGCTGGGATTGCATCACAAAATTAACATATGCAAATAACATATGAGATTTTAGAAAAATATGTAACTTGGATTAGTCAATAGATATTCATTGTGGAGTTTAAACGTTTCATCATTTAAGCATTCATGACTTAGTCGGAAATTCTATTATTGCAGATGATGCATTTGGACAGCCTCATTGTAGCGACATAGCACTAAAACTGTTCATGAAACTTTGTTTATCGCATTTAATATAAGATATCGATATGTTTAAATGGTCTCTATAATTAGGTCAACGATCAACATTGACGTTGGAACTTTTAAAATTATTTTTTCATAGGATATGAATATGGAATGAACTCTTTTAAAGATAAAAGGTCAGAATATTGTCGACAATATTATTGCGACACTAGACAATATATGTTATATATAGATTAGTAAAATAAGTACGGCATTTTTATAGATTTATCTTTTAATCTTCAAATTATATTCATATTCAATGATTCTTATTGATAATTTTTTTAACTAAAATTCAACGTTAAATCACAAATAGATATAACAAAGAAATATTATCTTCAAAAATATATATGTTGTATATCACTGAGTAAAGTATATAAGCTTAGTATTTATATAGATTTATACTCAAAAGTTGGAATGATTATATTGAGCTCAACAATTTCTGTTGATAAGAAATATTTTAAATTAAAATCCCGCGCGTGCGCGGGTACAAATTCTAGTATATATATAAAGTTAGCTTTTCTCACTCATGATGCAGCCACCTCAGCTGCCACATCAGCCACATCTTCTTTAATTTTATGGGTCTTACAGATTTTAATAGGCCATTTAAACAATCATACAAATGACAAACTGATCAACTAAATTTTATCTAAAATCTGTAGGCCCAACACTATTTCATTCAAATTCTCTATACCCATCACTATTTTCAAATCCTATGAATTCAAATTTTTATTTTAAAAGAAATTTAAAATATTCATTTAGTGCATATTTTTTATTAATTATAATTAATCGAAAGTTTAAAGAAAAAATAATTATGTAAAATGAATCAAATGTTAAAATAAGAAAACAATACTATAATTTTTCATTAGTGGTAATAATATAATTAAAGATTTCTATTAAACTGATCATAATTTAAAACTTCAAATATCAAAACAATGCAACCCAAGCAACACTTTCAAAGAATAAAGGAAACACAACTACAAATCAGTTAAAATAATTATTTGGCAGCACTTCACAAATCCATCACCAAAGACAAAGATGCAAAGAGATGAACACACATTTAATAAACTAAAAAGATTCAGATATATGAATGTCACAATCAGATAACCGTAACACAAAATTATATGAAAAAGACAATCAAAGAAACAAAAAAAACAACCCGGACTTTATAAAATTACAGCAAGATAAACAACAAAATTAATTTTCCCCAAAACACAACTCACATCGAATCAAAAAAATCACTCACAGGACAAACGGAAAAAAAAATTACAACAAATAACAAAAAACAACCGCCTTACAGATTTTAATAAGCCCTTTAAACAATCATACAAATGACAAACTGATCAACTAAATTTCATCTAAAATCTGTACGCCCAACACTATTTCATTCAAATTCTCTAGACCCATCACTATTTTTAAATCCTATGAATTCAATTTTTTTATTTTAAAATAAATTTAAAATATTCATTTAGTGCATATTTTTTGTTAATTATAATTAATCGAAAGTTTAAATAAAAAATAATTATGTAAAATAATTTAAATGTTAAAATAAGAAAACAATACTATAATTTTTCATTAGTGGTAATAATATAGTTAAAGATTTATATTAAACTGATCATAATTTAAAATTTCAAATATCGAAACAAGGCAACCCAAGCAACACTTTCAAACAATCAAGGAAACACAACTAGAAATCAGTTAAAATAATTATTTGGCAGCACTTCACAAATCCATCACCAAAGACAAAGATGCAAAGAGATGAACACATATTTAATAAACTAAAAAGATTCAGATATATGAATGTCACAATCAGACAACCGTAACACAAAATTATATGAAAAAAACAACCGAAGAAACAAAAAAACAACCCGGACTTTATAAAATTACGGCAAGATAAACAAGAAAATTAATTTTCCCCAAAACACAACTCACATCGAATAAAAAAAATCACTCACAGGACAAACGAGAAAAAAATTACAACAAATAACACAAAATAACTCACAACTTAATTAGGAAACCTAAAGAAGCCAACATATTTTCATATAAACAAATTTGCAACCCAATTGACATTCACCTTTAACAAAATCAACAAGGGATAACCAAATATCCCCAATAGATACGAAGCGAGCAAGGAATCAATTAAATATGCAAACCCCAAAAAAATCAAAAGAAAACGATTACGATAGGAATGATTGAAAAAAACGATTACGAGCATCAAAGACATAAGTTCAATCCTCAAACAGACCTCTAGATCGGAAAATTGCTCTTCTCCTATCTGTTCACGAGGACATCGGATTTTGAAAAAGAACAAATCAATTTCAACTCAATAACATACAAATAATGGTCCAATTAACCCACAAATTATAAGTCTTACAGAGAAATTGGGTCTGAATGAAACAAACAAAAATAGCCTAGAAAAAATATTGACAATAAAATCCACAATAAATAAGTTATTTATTTTTCTTAATAAAATCCACAATATTTTTCACTCCAAACACTAAAACATTGACAAAAAATTACTCCAACAGTTTACAAAATACATATGAAAATATTAAATAACAATCCAACCACAAAATGGAAAATAATAATAAATTAATGACAACTAACAGCTACAACAAAACAACAACTTCAACTAAACAATGTTAACTTCTAATAATAACTTTTTTTTAAAGCATTATAAACACACAAAATGATCTCAATTTTTCCTTTAAAAACAGCAAACTAAATTATACTTACTCCAAAAAATATTTTTATTAAAATATCCAACAAAACAACATAAGCAACCAAAATTAAATACAAAAACAAACGTAAAGATGAATTTACAAAAACCAAAAAAAAATGTATAGAACAAAATTCGGAATACACTTTCATCTAACTACCGCGCGTAGCGCGGGTCTATTGCTAGTACTAATATAAAGAGCTTGATTAGTTTACTCTTGTTCTATAGAATAGCTAGACCCCTATACTAACTATAAAACTTAAATAATGGTTAGATTTTGTCATACATAATTTAAGATTTCTGTGTGTTTAAAGCTGTCAAATTTGAAAGTCTTTTTAAATTAATAAACAAAATATATCTAAACTACTTCCGTGAAATAGCGTTCAGCATGAATGAGTACCAACTTCATGCCTTACCACAGAAAATTGTTCAATTACCATCTTTGATGGAGGTAATACAATTATGAATTATGTGCAAATCTGTTCGTCGCACTAGTTTGGAAAAGTTATGTTCCTATCTCCTTCTTTTAACTCTTAGTTTCCAATAAATTACCTGTTCATCCCAATAAAAAAAATCCTACAATGCAGCCATGTTTCCTCTTATATCCCCCAATATTTCAAATGGGTTAGAAACCTTTTTTTGTTTATTGAACACAATTGCAAATTATTTTTAGAATTAATGATATTCATAAAAAAGTTGAAATACCATGGACCATAACTAAGATGTTATGAACACAAAATTTAGATTACAAACTTGAATATATAAAAAAATAAATTTCTATATTCAAAATTGAAACCTTAATCTTTTAACTTAAACATAAATTAATTAGGATTGCAATTATGCAATTACAAAAAAAAAATTTGTGTCTCGTGCTATACTATCTTTGACTAAGTAATCAGGCGAGAATGAGCTAATCATGGTTCAGTGGTAAAGGGAGAAAAACCTTGCCACCTGAGTTCGAGCAGCATTGGCCATGGGGGTTTGAAATTTAATATGGTTTCCCCGTTAAATGAGCTAAGCATGCTCAAGTCTCATCCTTATTTAGGCATATCAATTAGAGTCAAACTCTGTGGTTTGGTCCGACCCAACTCTGAAAAACATTGAGTTCGGACTTAAATATAGATATCTGGAAAAAAAATTGGATTTTTTGAACTCAGACCGTTCGGACTATAGAGTTTTACAGACTTAACCTAATCGGGTTCGGATCGACCTAAAAGCCCTTAAACAAATATATTTACACTTTTTTGTTAATATTTTTATATTATTATAATATTTAATTAATGATTTATTATAAATAAAGTTTAAAACTCTAATCCTAGTTTCCATATTTACTTAATCTTAGTTTATCTTTGCATATTTTCCAGCCGACTAGATACTTTTTTTGTTTTTGCTTCTCTTTTTTTCTATTTTTCTTTTTACTCTGGTAAAAAAAATTAAACCCACAAAGTAAAACGCTTAGGAATTAGATATACTGGATATAATATTAAAATATGGAAATTTTGTTGGGAAAGTAAAAAAAACGATTCACAACTACAGTTGGAATTGTATATCTCTCTATAAATAGACAACCGAACTAAAAAAGGATCTCTCTGACTTTTGGTAAAATTAACCTTCGTGTGTCTCCAATTAACAACGCTATCATGTCTTTGTCTTCAAGAACCATATTTGCGGTTTTGTGTTTTCTGTTCGTCCTCGCTCCATACTTCACCAGAGCAACAACCGATGGAGTTCAGAGTAGATGTGACTCTTACATCTTTAAAAACGGAAAACACTTCCGTTCTTGTATTGACCTTCCAGTGTTAGATTCGTTTCTACACTTCAGTTATGTTCCAGAAACCGGAGTGCTTGAAGTTGCGTATCGTCACACCAACATAGAATCTTCTAGTTGGATTGCTTGGGGGATAAACCCTACGAGAAAAGGCATGTTAGGTGCTCAAACTCTCTTGGCTTACCGTAACTCCACGTCTGGTTTTATGCGTGCTTATACTTCCTCAATCAAGGACTATTCAACTATGCTTCAAGAAGGTCCTCTCAGTTTCCGCGTAACACAACTAGCCGCTGAATTTCTCAATGGAGAGATGACTATATTCGCCACTATGGTGTTGCCTCCTAACACAACCGTTGTTAACCATCTATGGCAAGACGGGCCGCTGAAGGAAGGTGATAGACTTGGGATGCACGCCATGAGTGGAAATCATCTCAAATCCATGGCTACTTTGGATTTACTGTCCGGACGAGTCACAGCCACAAAAACAGTGAATGGAAACATGATTCTTGTCAAAAGAATCCATGGACTGGTGAACGCGGTCTGTTGGGGGATTTTTATGCCCATTGGAGCAATGGCTGCAAGGTACATGAGGACCTACAAAGGACTCGATCCCATGTGGTTTTACGTTCACATATTTTTCCAAACTACCGGTTATGTCGTCGGTTTATTGGGAGGATTAGGAACTGCAATCTATATGGCCAAGCACACTGGGATGAGATCTACGCCACATACCGTGATAGGGATACTTCTGTTTGCTCTAGGATTTCTTCAAATACTTGCGCTCAAAGCAAGACCGGACAAGGATCATAAATATAGGAAATACTGGAATTGGTATCATCACACTATGGGTTATATAGTGATTATTTTAAGCATGTACAACATTTACAAGGGATTAGCCATCTTGCAACCTGGAAGCTCATGGAAGATTGCCTACAGTACCATCATTGGTGTCATTGGATTGTTTGCGGTCGTGATGGAGATTCTGCAATTTAAAACTAGATGGGGTGATTTGTGGTGCAAGAAATCCGAAGACCTAGAAGCTGATCAAAGTGCTTCCATTGATGTCTAGTCATGTAGGTTGTCCTAGTTATAAGCATTAGTGTGTTTTGTCCTTGCATTGCTAAGACTAGCTAGTTTGTCATTCTTTATTTTTACGTGTACGAACTATCAAACAGTAGTATTTTAACTGGAATAATCCAATTAGAAGTGTTCGACAATCGGATGATTTTACATTGCTAAGAATAATTTTGTCATTGCTTTTGAATTACGTCTGAATAAAAAGTTTTCAACATAAAATTTATAGCGAAGAAAATCAAAGATTTTCCATAGACCAAACTGAGCTAGTTTTGAAGTTGTAATTTGTAATGCTTTGGTAAAATAGCTCTCTCGATAAGATTAATGATACAATAAAACTCACGATCAACAACAAATCAATTCACCAACGAACCGTAACCGTAACCAATGTTCATAGAAAACACAGAATCAACATTGCTAGCTCTCAAGATAAGAGAAACCTAGCAAATACAGAACTATTTTTGAGTTTTACAAGTTTTTTATCAAATGATTCTTTTTCATAACTCTGCAAATGAACTCCTCCGTCTCTTTATACTTCAATGTCGTTAATGGTCAACAACAACAATGCACACCACGTCATTGGCTCCTTTCCCTCCAATCAGATTCCTCAAAACCTCCACATCAGCCATATCCAAACTATGTTCTTCTTCTCTCCAACTAATCCTTCTTTCCTGTATCAATTAACTAGGAATGCTGTTTTCCCTTGTTTCTAATTCTTTTTTTGGCAAGCTTAACTGGTTATCTTATCCAGAGAGCCATTAGATTCCTGAATTGCTTCAGGTTTCGTTTGGCGGTGATGATATTTCTCAGTCCCTTCTCAATGGCTATGAAAAAACTGCAGCTGGTGTGACATAGATCTGGTTATGAAGAATGTTGTTCCTAAGCTCCCAGAGGTGATAGACCACATCTTGTGAATTTGTATACTCAATTCCTTTTTTCGCAAAACTAATTTACATATGTCTATTATTCTCATACTTCTGTTAACTAATTTTCCCACAAATCTAATTCAACCACAAGTAATATTCGGAAACCGTTTTGTTTTCGGGGATTAAGCTTTATAACTTGGGGATTTTGCCAAGCGATATTTAGATTAAATAGAACTCAAAAAAGAAAATGTTAGGAGTACAAATTCCGATACAAGAGACCTAAGTAAAATAGTAAAAAAGTAACTGGGTCGGCTCAAAACATGCAAACACAAACTACTACTGAAAAGCTCAGTACTTAACTGGTGCAAGAACATCGAGCTGAGCTCCAAGCTTCTCTTCGGCAACCTTCTCAGCCTTGACTCTAAGTTTGTTAAGTTGCTTCTTTCGCTCGTAAACAGCTTGAGATCTCTCCTTCCTCTTCGTCTCCAGCTCCTGTTTATCAGATATCAAACACCATTAATTGCACACAAAACCTCATAGCTAAAGATCTATCCTTCTTTCTACTTGAACAAGACTAGACAATCCTTCTTTCTACTTGAAAGAGACTAGACACATTCTAGTAGCTAAAATATCTTTCTTTCCATCATTACAAAACCTCACATCAACCAGTACAAGCGATCAAAGTGGTCAAGGAGCAATCGAGACAAGAAGGCTAAAGAACTTCTATCTACCAATTCTTTATGAACAAAACTAAACACATTTTCTTTCTTTCTCTTATTACGAAAGCTCACACCAACTAGAACAAGCGATTAAAGTGGTTCAAGAGCAATGGAGACGAGAATCTATTGATCTTTCTCTCTATCTAATCACTTATTTCTCTGAAAAAAAAACTAGAAACGCACATTCTAGTAGTTAAATATCTTTCTTCTCATCATTACGAATGCTCAAATAAAGTTAGTGGCAATGGAGACAAGAAGACAACAACAGTACAGCACATACCTTGATGGTGTCGTAATGGTTCCACCCAACTTCAGAAGAAAGACGACCCAAAAGACAGTACTTGTGACCAGCTTGAAGCCTCAATACCCTGAAGACAAAAACAGAACAATGATTATAAATGCCACAAGTAATTTAACTTTAAGAAACCGAAAGAGGAAAACAAAAAGGGCAAGGTAAAAGGAACAAACTTGAGAGCATCAGGGATGACCATCCTCTTGACCTTGTCATATGGAGTAGGAACACCTTCAAATACCTTCAAACGTGCAAGTGCAGCAGCTCCACGCTTTGTTTTGTGTGGAATCATACTACAAAATCACATAACACACAACAACTATAAATCATCACTTCAAATGCACTGATATAGAATTACAAAAAAAAAAAAAAATCATTTGATTCCAAAGAGGTACTGAATCAACACCAGAAATTTAAATTAAGAGGCAAAAAGAGAGTGATTTCGAAATCTAATCCAAGAGAGTGAGATTAACGAACCCGCGAACAGTACGCCAGAAGATTTTGGAAGGAGCACGGAAGTGAATAGGACCATGGGAAGGTTTAGTGTTCATACGTTTGCGAAGAAATCTCATGTACTTCATTTTCTGGCGAACGAGTCCACCGGAGAGACATATCTCTTCGCACCGGACAATGACAACCTTCTGTCCATTGAGAAGCTCTTTGGCCGTGATCGATGCCAAACGGCCAAGCATGTGGTGGCGCGCGTCGACGACAACGCGCTTCGCACATATCCCTGATCCTGACACCATTTTCGTCTGTGTTGTTGAGCTTGAGCGGCTGGGTGAATACACTCAGGAAATTATATTCGAAGAGAGCTATTTTTGCTAACTAGGGTTCTTGGGGGCATTGTCGTCATTTTCGTAAGCTGTTCTTTTTTAAAAATGGGCCTTATCAAATAGATGTTGTTTAGTCCAGTGTATAAAAGCCCCATGATCGATCGTTTAGGAAAATTTTTGTTTTAAAAAATGTAAGTTATATGTTACCACAATGGGAAAAATGGTCATTAAAATCTTCAAGTTAGCATTTTTGTTGATTTAAATCACGAAGTTTTCATTTGTTGAAAAAAATCCTCATTCTTTTCTTGACTTCTATTTAAATCATGAAGTCTTGTTGACTTCACCGTTTGAAGTACAACATTAACTGGTCAGACGAAGATATTAAACGGAGTTAATTAGGCGTTAACGAGATCCGCTAATTACATCCCTAAATCGAACCCGATTATCAATTCCTCCCAAAATCCCCAAATCACAAACCCTAATTTGCGATTCCTCCTTTCTTCTTCGATTAGATCTTCTTTTTCGAATTCAACTGATGACTCCGGCTCCACAAACACCGATGTCTCTGAGCTAGAACTCATCTGTTGAACTCGAAGAAGAAGAGAAAAATTGAAGAAAAAAAGAGATTATCGATTGGGATTTGAAATTTGGGGAAAATGAGAATCGATTTCTCAATTTGGGGGGTTTTAAGACACCGTGGTTCGTAGCCACGTGCTCTAATCCTCTGAGCTACAAGCCCCACCCCGTCTCCACCTATTCCATATCTCCACCCCGTCTCCACGTTATAAACAGCGTCGTTTTGCTATTAACAAATCTCGTTAGCAGATAATTAACCACAATTTCTCCGTTTGGCCACTTAACGTTGTGTCTCAAAAGGCCAGGTCAAAGAATTTGCAAATTATTTGGAAGTCAACAAAAGATTTGGTTTTTTACCTCCAAATCCAGAGTTTGTGCTTTAAATCAACGAAAATGCTAACTTGAGGATTTTAATGATATTTTTCCCTTACCACAAATGGTTGGTCATCTGAATTTTATAGATAGGAATTGCTTAAAAACTATGGAACTTACATGTAACCAAAATGTTCATAAACTCTCTTTTTTTTCTTTTTCATAAACTTGTTACATGTACTTACAAGTGAATACATGAAGAAGAAGTTTCATTACAAGAATCTCAAGCGGAGGCAAGGATGTCGAGAGCAACTTCCTTGAGAGAAGGCATGGATTCTTGTTGATGAACACATATGTATTTGTTCCTTGTTCTCCTCAGTACTTGCCATGGACCTGGATAACATCTAATCGATTCAAAACACAAAACGGTTCAGCTAAAAGATCAAGAAACATGAGAAGATTAATTTGCAAGGTTTTCTTTTAGCAGAGACCTGAAAAGAACACCTCCTTTCTGTCCCTTGAAGTTGTGGATGTAGTACACAGTCTCCATCTTTGGAAGAAGTGTTTGCGTAAGTGCAGCCAGTTTCGGGTAAAAGAACTTTGGATAGTCTTTTATTTTGTCATTTTTCTTAAGGAAAACAAGAGTCTATCTCTTGATTCAAAGTTGTGATGAAAATGGAAAAAAAGGGTCTCTCTACTTTGTTTCATTGATGAGAGGCAAAAAAAGGATACAGCCTGATCGTATGCGGTCGAGTTCTCCATTGAAGATGATTAGTTTTCGGTCAGTGTTCACAACAGCTTCCTTGTAGAGCTCTTCCACTACGAGCATCTCTGATTGGCAAACAAAGGAATGAGTTAGAATGTGGATATTGTTAATAGGATGATGATGATAAGGGGTTTGTCAGGGAGTTACCGTTGACATTAAAATATGGGTATCCAACAAGGAACAGTTGGTCTTCTGACTTCACTCGATCCACCATTTTTACTCTCTCAAAGAAACCAAAGTCCTCAAAAAGAGAGGGTTTTGTTAGATAGTCCAGCTTAAAGTAAGTTCCCCCAAAGACAGTTTTTTGAGCAAATTTGACTTCGTTTGCTTCCGGGAAGAACTGAAATCAAATCATGTCACACAAGCTATTTTAACAAAAGACTTTGATAGACGTTAAAGCTATCATTATTTGGATAAGAAAAACAAGTAGATTACGTACAATTCTAGTGGTTCGAGCCTTCTCAGGAGGTAATAGGCGGTCACAAAACTCGCGTATCATATTTATACTTTCTGTCATTTCTGTAGCTCCTTCACCATCACCTAACACAAGTTAAACAGAACAGAAAACACTGTTGCTAAGATAACAAAAGCCAAAAAAAGGAAGCCTTCACTGAAATAGGATTATAACCTGGAACAGATGCTAGACCAGATGTTGGGAACTCAATTTCCTGTAAAAGGGTTCCCTTGGATCACGAAAAATAACCTAGATCCATTTTAAAACAACCATTGCAAAACTCACCATTAACTGTTTCTCATCCTTCATAGCCAATTCAACTGCTTCTTTGGCCTATATTTTTTACAAGCAAAATACATCACCCCATCATAGTTTAGCTTTACTAACAATGTTGCATAAAAAACCTGAAATCTATATAATCTTTCTACAACAACATTCATTACTTCAGACGGGAAACTATACAATGAAGTTGAACATCAGTCTATACTGTTACATAACTCAATATTGCTAACTGGTTAAAGACCCTTTAAGAGATTAAAAAAAAATCCACAAACAACACAATATAAGCGTACTTGGTTAATGAGCTCGACGTAATCACGAGGAAAAGGTACATTCTCCACAGAAGTGTTATACCCTCCAGAAACAGAACAAACACTAAACTTGAGATTCCTATTCATCTTGGTGACATCATTGTTCTTCCAATATAGACCACACAAAACATTCTACAAAACCAACACAGTCAATTGATTTTAAAAGAACACATTATAGTGAATGGATCAATTCTGTTGCTGTAAACAACAAATGCATGATTATTGCATCAAACAACAGATATACAACACTAATCAAAAGACATAAAACTTCACTGGTTTAGATGATTATTACAAGTCCAAGCAATCTAGAGACCGAAACAAAGCAAACGCAGAATTCTAATCGAAGCTAATTAGGTCTTTACGGGACTAACATAGCCTAAATTGAGAATCGGAGAGAGGTAAGAAAATGAAGACTGTCTAGGCAAATCAATACCGATTAGTGGTTAATGAAGCTAAGAAGTTAAGAGGCAAGTTAACTGATGATGTACCTTTGAGTTAGAGACCAGAGTTCCGGTGAGAGAAGCCGGTGAGAGTGAGACTGTGGTGGCGATGGAGAAGGACGGTGACATTAGGACCATGGAAATGAAATTGTGTGTGTGTGTGTTTTTTTTTTAATGGTTCAGAATTTTGTGGACTTGGGAGTATTATTTTTAGCCAAAATATTTGTGGAAAGCAAACTCCTTTTTTTTTTCGACAAATCAAATATATTATATCGTAAAGAGGTTTACATGATACATGAATCACTCATATACAATCATTGACACAAATATAGGAAATTGAACACAATTTTGATGAAAGAGTGGAAGTGACCCTGCTTTACAATAAAGCCTTACAGGCTAACAGATAAAAATCTGTTACGTCCCTCTTCATATACTCGTAATTGGCTATCACCTTATAGATGAAACTCCAAAATGCTTTTCGCATTACTTTTGTTAAAAGAAAAAACTGAAGAGTTGCTTGGAGTGATTCTGAATCTTGTCTTCTCAAACTCAAAACGATATACTGGAAATGCCTAACGCATCGTTGCCGATTATTGACCATGATTTTTCTTTTCATAGAAATAGAAATTCCCGACCAAAGGAAAGAGAAATCATCATCATCATAGTCACTCACCACCATTTTCCCTCCCATCACGCTCGTGTCTTGTTTTGGATAATACGAAGGACATAGCAATTGAATAAACCAACGAACCAGTTCTAGTAAAAGAAAGGCTTTCAACCGGGGAAAGTTATCACCATCATCATCATAGAAAATCATATAAATTACTATATATTACTATTAGTAACGTATATTACTAATATATTGCTATTATTTCGACGGCGGTACACCGCAGAATTAAATTATAAATTATTTTATTTTAAATAACAATTTTTAATTTATTTAGTTTCTAAATTTTCAATTAATTAACTATTGTCTAATTAATTTAGAATTTTGTTTAGAATTTTTTTTCATCTTACGTTTTATAAAGTTTATAACCTAACTATATTAAATTTGTTATTAGATATAATATAAGTTGTAGATTTGTTTTGTTCTCTAGAATTAAACGGAGGTATATGCCTATATAGTATGTTAATGTATATTTTATGTGTATTTAATTTTTTTTTTGAAATATTAAGAATGTGTTATAATATGTGTAATATTTTGTATTTAAATTTACATATAAACCAAATTAATAAAACCAAAAAAAATAAAAGAAAATTACAAATCTATTTAATATAAGATGCATGCCTTGAGATTAAAATAATTGCTTTTAGATAATGAATCAATTGAAAATATTTTATTTTATGGTTGAAAAATGGCAATGCCTTCTATCCAGTCCGCATTTCGGTTAGATTATAGACTTCATACTTTTGGGTTTTATAATTTTCCTGATACAAAAAAAGAGTTATTTACGAGATAAGCATTTTTTTTCATGGGTATTGTCCAATTAGGACTTTCGTTCCGTGCTTACAGATTTAGGCTTTCAGACGTAAAAATACGTATTTACCCTTCTCAAAACCTATCTCGCCTCTCTGCTTCTCTATTCTCAGTTTCTGAGAGCGATGGTGATGACGGATCTTGATTCTCTCTCGTCACTATGCCTTCCAGAAAGAAGATCTTTACTACAACTTATCGGCTTGTGATTTCGATTCCAAAAAGAACATCATGACTACAACCTCCATCATTCACTGCGAAGCTCTGAAGGTAATCCTGAAATCCCCAAAGTATGTGAAGAATTTGATTTTCATTTCTTTGTGCTTTTCTTGATGGAATAAAAGAAGGATTTTAATCGTCTATTTTGGGCATGTGTTAATTGACTAAGATTTAATCATCTTCTCCGATTGAATCGACAAATTTTGCTTCATCTTCTCGGACTAATACCCTAGATTCATGAATTGCTTATAATTCTGAAGCTCATCATGTGAATTGCTTCAACATCTTCAAGTTTTCTTTGTTTAATTTTCCCTTGGGTTCACCGTTTACTAGTCTTCTTAGGGTTTGGTTTCTATTGCAAAGGAGGAAGACTAATATTCACAATCCGTTTTAGTTTTCCCCTTGGGTTCACCATTTACTAGTCTTCTTAGGGTTTAGTTGCCATTAAAGTACACCTTGTGTATAGTTTGTATCTCTGTAGTATTGTTTTGTGTCTTTACATATGTACTTCAAGTTTTATGTTGAAAGGAGTTGGTTCTGAATTTTGTTGGACCACGAATAGAAACACAAGATGTTGAATCGAGGAGTATAGGTTTGCATTAATATTTTATAATGACCTCCATAAAATTTGTAGATTTATTGATATAATATGCCTCTTTGTTTAATTCTTGTGTTGATCCTACAGGTGTTAGTGACCATTTTTGCTCGCTAGGTTTATAGTTTTCTGGATAAAAAGTGACCCACCATATTGTTAAGGAGTGGATTATTAGCCTTCGTAGATAAAGTTTTGCTATGTTACTTAGTGAATACATATATTGTTTCTATATAATTTCCTGTGTTATCCTTCGGTAGTTACAGTTTTCTTTGTGGTTTATTCGGTGTGTTTCTAGTGTTCATTTTATATGATTAGTTTGGGTTCCCTTAATTCAATTTATTCTTAGGGTATAGAATAGTTTGGATAGTAAGTGTGTGTTTATGTTATATGTTTGGGTTCCTTCAAAGTTTGGTCCCAGTTTTTCCTATGGTATAGTGTTGTTTGTTAAGTGTACGTATTCAAATTGTAACTTCTTTTATAACTTTCAAGTCGCTCGCCCTTATTATTTTGCTTCTTCTGTAGGATTATGAGGCATCCACCATTGCTCAAGCTCTAAAGGTCAATGAATATGTCACCAAGTTTGGACATGTACATATGGTGTAATGAATCTTCAAATAGAAATACTGAAATTTTGCAGTTCAATTACTCTGTTATTTCAAAGTGAATGTTTTGTCTGTTTTATGAGAGACTCAAATTTTGCACTTTCGATAATCTTACCCTGTTTTTCGATTACTCTGCTTTGTGAACTAAACAAACTGGTACACACTGTCACCAAATCCCGCTTATCAACAAGAGGGATATAACTGTCATTTTGTTTTACCAAAAATGCTAAATCCAGAAGTACGGACAAAAATGCCTAATTTCTAATTTTTTGTGGCACAAAGGCCATTCAGACAATTACCCCTACAAAAAAATGAGGGAAATTTTCATAATCTTAACTTAGTCTGAAAGACTATTTATAATTTCATTAATGTATTATCTTTAACTATTTTCTAATGATATCAAGTAATATATGATAAAGTTTTTATTAAAAAATAAATTATCTGTTTTAATAGTGTAATAGATTTCTAGAAGCCAAACCCTAAAATACTAGCTCATAAATTTTCAACTTTTTTTTTTGCACTATATATATATTTCCAATTTTCAAAAATCTGTTCTGCTTTTAAAAAAAAAAAAAAAAAAACGAACTTGTCGATTTTAATTGGACTAGACCAGGTTAGGTCGAAGAAAGTGAAACTGGGTTGGGCTAGATTTAGAGCTTGGGAGAATGAGACCCGTCCACCTGAGAGCTTCATAGGATAAAAACTTCAAGATTCATGTGTTTGCATTGCCACATTGGATGCTTGTTTGGTATGTATGTTCAACACACACACACACACACAAGAAGAAAAGGACCTTTTATATGAAAAGGAGACCAAAGCAATTAATAATGACAATCAAAGCGTTAAATGCACGAAGCAATCACATCGCGTGCAACCATACATATTATGAATGCCTTCATAAAGGATCTCCTTTCGTTTCATGTTTATTGTCTCTCTCTTTTTTTTTTTTTCATGTATTTTATTGTTAAGGTTTGGTATTGACAAGATATTTAAATATCCGAATATTTCTAATCGTAAAAGAACCATCCGGATCCATTGTACACATGAAGATTTCTAGATAATTGATCTGGAAAAAAGACAAAATAATGTAATTCAAAAAACAAAAACAAAAATTAAGTGTTGTATAAAGTTTTAACAACTATTCATTTTTGTTGTTTTAAAAAGTTTTTCTATACTAACATATTTATCAAAATCATACTATCATACTATATCTACGTGAGCTTTGGGTTAGGAGTAAATTAAAAAATTTAATTTATTACACATTGAAAATGTAGAATGATATTTTTTGTTAAACAAATTAAAATTTCTAAAATACCATTCTTTATAAAACAAAAGGAGTATTTTTTTTTAAATACCAAAACATATTTGGGAAAATTTATATATTTATATCTATGTTCTAAAAAAAATATACGTCAAATTAAATTTACATCGGTTTCAGATATAGAACTTGTTAATTTCAAGTTTTACCTGAATTGAAACTCTGAATACCCAATATTCCGAATCAAACCAGATCTAAATGTAGATGTTGGATGTCCTTTGCTTATATGGTTAGATAACTATCTTCCATAAGTTGACCTTTGCATTTCTCCTTTTGTTTTCTTTGCAAAACATTCTTTATCTTTGGCTTTCAATGGTTGTATGAATGGTGTAGATGGGACTATACATACCATTATGGAGCAGATTAATATGAAGTTTATAATGGTATGGAGCTTTTGAGGAGTGGAATGAAAAATACAGACCAACAATGAATTTACATTGGTATGGAGTTGTATATGGTCAAATGTGTACTAATTTGGAGATTTTTGGCAATCAACAATGCATACTATTACTCGGGTTAGAACATACTATGCAACCATTCAAAGAATTTATATTTTGGTTAAAAACCATTATTTATCTTTTTTGTTTTTTTTTTTTATGAGCAAAATGTCTTTGGGAAACTTGGACTTACATCATGATTCTGATATTTCAAGGTAAATCTATGAAGAAAAAGTTACACCATTCCTTTGCAATATCTAAACCAAAGAACATCACACATTCACATACCTACCTACCAGTGGTCCACTCATGTTGCTTATGGCCTTATGATAATCATTTTCTTTCACATTCCCATCATCTCCGGGAGGAAACAAGAATTCCCACAATTTCGGTCGCTGGTATATCTTAAACAGATTTTATACTTTTAAAGTTTTAACTTATATGAAAACGTTGAAACGTGACTTTCAACTTTATAATATAGAACTAAAAAATCATGAAAATGTAACTTAATTTCATAACATATTTAAATTCATGAGAATGGTGGTAACAAAAGTAAAAAACACGGGACTGTATTTTGCTGAAGTAAAACCCACACGGACTGTTACCAACTTGCCATTAAGTTAATTTTTCTTTATGGTCTAACAAACTGTTAAAAACAATATTTTTTTAGAACAAAGCTTCGATTGCTTGTTTACATTTACAATGTGTTTTTGTACGGGAGGAGAAAGAGTTTTGGACCCGGTCAATATAAGTTATTTATGCTCAATTTTGATGTTTAGCTAATAAGAAGCAATCAAAGAAGGGATTCAAAAATAACACACAGAGAACAAGCTAAATAGAAGCAATCATAGAAGGGGTTCAAAAATAACACACATAGAACAAAACACAACATTGAATACTGGTAGTGCCGACTTGCCAAAATAAAAAATAAACGAGTGAGTGGACTGAGGAAAGATTTGACTTGGTCGACTAAAAAACACATTTTATTGTGTTAAAGATTGATACTAAAAAGACAATGCTTTTGTTTGTACCTAAAAGCCCTAATCAAAATTGAAAGGTAATAATGGAGGTGGAGAAGACATGATTTCACATAATCATCTCCGCATCCTCAGCTTTTGATATTATTAATTACATTTTTTTATAATTAATCTTCTTTAGACCCACCCATCATCCAGTATATTTTATTTTAAAAATTCATTAATTTTTGCTTTTGTTTTTGTTTTTTTCTGAGATATGAATTCTCTATTTCCTTGTTGCTATTGTAACTTTCAATATTATTCAAAGACTAGTATTATTTTTCTAACATAATTAAAATGTTTTATTTTTAACAACTAAATATATTTTAAATGTTATTAGTGTCTTATCAAATACCTAAACAAATAAAAAAATAAATGTTGTTCTCTAAAAATAATCATCATAAAAAAACAAAAACCCTTAATACGTGATGATGCATCTACTCATGTTTTAATTTAGTGAGTTTTGTTAAATTATTTGGAAAATAAGTAATTATCACGTACATTAAAGAATATATATAGAAAAGGTTTGCATTAGTAACGAACTAACCTTGTTTCACTTTTCCGTTCAAGGTATTGAACCTGTGAATCATCAAATCAGAGTCATCAAATGGTAAATAGAGGAAAAATCTAACCAAAGAATCAACGAAAGAGATGATTATGATTAAGCAGTAACCAGTAGTGCTTACCCCATTATTACGATTTAAAGCTTCAACGCAGCAACGCTACGTACGAATGGCTACAGAGTCTCTTCCAAGCCATGCATCTTATTTGATACAGTGATTTCTAATTAATCTCATGTAAACAATTTAATGCAAAATAAGGATGTAAATAATATAATAAATAACGATAATGGTAAAAGGTACCTACCTTCTAATTCCCATATACAGTAGAAAATGCGAGCCCTTTGCATGGAAAGCGACTGTGATCCGCACAACCAATCCCTTTCCCCAATCAAAATTTTCTTTAAGGCTTCTCATCAGGGGAAAAAATCTCTAGTGGCTGTTATCGGAGTATTATACCAGCGACGGACGTCTAACAGTATGACTGTATGAGGTTGGAATTGGAGGTTGAGGTTTAAGAGGTAAGAGAGTCGGGGAGGGACAGAAAGGGTGGACGTATATTATATCTCAGGAATTTGTTGGATATGTAAGCGATGGTCCCTTTCCATAGCAGTGCCGTGAGACACCAGAGAAAATTTAAGGATCTAAAATTTATGGGAATAAATGATATGAGTCTGAGTTCTTAGTAAAATTATGGAGGAAGTTGTTTCACCAATCTTGGGATCGTGAAAACGTGGTGATGGACTCATAGGAAAAAATTTAGGTGTTTTAATATATATTTTTGATTAATATAGCAAAATTAGAAAATTCATAATAAAAGGGGGTTGACCGTGTGAAGTTGATTTTTTTCTTTTCTAGTTTGTTTCTTAATTAATAAAGTATGCAGTGTTAAAAAAAAACTGTTTTTGTTTTTCTATTTATAGTTTTTTCACATAATTTCATTTTATTTATATTTATCTTTAATTAAAATATAAAATAAAAATCTATGTGGCACAGTCTAATTGGCTAGGTGACTTGTGCTTTATAGGATAAAAGATTTTTAAACTACGAGTATCTCCAACACATTTCTTTAAATTTTCATTCTATTTTAGAGTTTGACTTTTTCCCCTATTTCTCTATTTTTACACTAAAACAAATATTTCAAATATTTTGTTTAATTATAAGTTTTCATAGTGACCCTCTATTTATTAAAATTACAAATTTAATCTAAATATAATGTTTAAGATATAAACAATAATTTACCGTATTACTTTTATTTCAATTTTCGTATACAACAAAATTACAAACACAACATTCATTAATTATTATAAAACATAGGACATAGATATATGTTTATCCATAGTGATATAAATATATTAATTTAAGAGATTGATTTGTAAATAACAAGGTTAAACTCTAAAATGGAGAAATAAATTGAAAATCTCCAAATATATAGGAAAAAACAGAAATTTCTATTTTGGACAAGTTTGTTTTTCTTTATATAGAATTTGGAGATGAAAATGGAGCGGAGTTTGATATGATCTAGTCGAATTACTTTATTAATAAAATTTGTTATTATTATGTTTTTTTTTTTTTTCAAAAGTGAATTCTCTATTCCTTGTTTTGGTTGTAAGTTGTAACCCTTAATTTTTTTAGCTTATTTAATGATGGTTAAACTAAACGAATTACTACACTATTTATAGACATTTTTCAATGGAAAAGTCTATCTTTAGAAGTATCCGTTACGTCGGTATATGTATGGGACATACAACGATTAATTAAGTACGCGAACGTGAATGAAGTAACGTTGAACGTGATTCGGGCCCTACTTGGTTCAAGCAAATAACACTAATCGACATCACACGCAAAACGCAACGCAACGCAACCCCCAGCTAACAAACTCTAAAATTTGTCTGATCTCAAATAAATATTTGTTACTATTTTAGATGGGTGAGTGTGACTTGTAAGGCATTTTTCATAAAATTAAATTAATGAATCTGCCCAACTTATTTGTACGTAACCTAAGGTAGTTGGAGCCTAAAGGGACTATTCGAATTTTATATAGAAACTAAAATCATATGTACTTTGAAAAGTATAAGCTGTGTGTGACTGTATGTATTGTCGGGTGGTTGTATTGTAATTTGTAAAGTCCTTGCAAAGTAAGTCGAATAAGATCTCTCTATTCGGATAACTTTAAAATACAATAGAATAAGTTTTCTCTGTCATTTCTGGAATTAGTAGAAACTCGGACGGCTTAAGTTGGTTGACGTACGTTGAGCCAAATTCTAATTATGTATCTTTGGTTCAATGCTGATCCAGATCATTCAAGGTTATCAAAAGAAATATTTCTTTACGATTAGGATCACTTAAGAAGAGTTTCATGACTTAAACTTTATGTTTGATATAAATAAATAAGGGATGATTTATATTTGTATCCACCATCTTGACCATTTCTATCTTTTTGAAAGGTGGACCCAAGGAAAAAAGTCCTATTGACTCGACTAACCAAGAATTTATTTTTGGTTCGCTCTCCAATGCCCGAATGCCGAATCCATCCATCACAACTCATAAGTTCCCTGAGTTCACAAACGTCGAAAAAATTCCAACCGTATAGTAGAATTCTAAAACCCATCCCCAACATATATACCATAAACAAATGTAAAATGAAAAAGTAGAACTAGTGTGTGTTTTGGAAAGGGATTCTATGCTTTCTACCCCTAAGAGCTAAGACAAAAATACAAAGATTATAAAAAATGATGACAAAGAGACAAAAGCAAACCAAAAAAGAGGATTTAGGATTGTAATAAAATTTCCAAAATCAACGCTCCTTTTTGTTCCCGCTTTAACTTTTCCCACTCTCAAATCATTTTACCTTTGGATTCAAGCCTCCTCACCTTTTTACTTTTTTTCTTTTGTTCTCTATATTGTTTTTTTTTTGTCATCTCTTATTAACATATTAAACTTGTCCATTTTACCTTCACTAGCTAGTAATTACCATTGTTAACTTCTTTAAATCTTTGATTCATTATTTTCTTTTCCCAAAATTGTAGAGAATCTTTTGTTTATCCCAAAGGAAACGGTGGCTAGATTCACGTTTGACAATGTTGATTGAAAAAGGTTTGATCTTGAAATTTCAAAAGAGGGAAAAATGTAAAGGAGAAATATTTGGAGAGACACAAGAAGTGAGTCAAGGGACCCAACAACACAAAGACAAAGACAAAAACTTTGGATTTTGCCAAATACTATGATTAATGCTCATTCAACACTCCCATTACCATTTCCATCATCATCATCACCCTCTCTCTCTCTCTCTTTCTCTCTCTCTGGTTTTTGGAAATTGCCTGAGAAAGAAAACAAGAACTTAACTACCATCACCAAACTAATCCACCTTCATCTTCTTCTTTCTCTGGTTTCTTGAACATAATTCTGCTTCATGGACAAGCATCATCATCAGCATCTTCTGTTACAGCATCATCAACATCTCCATCATCACCAGAAACTCTCTCTGGCTAAATCTTCCCGACAAAGCTGTAGTGAATGGTATGTTCTGTCTTCTTTGTTCTCTTGATGAGGTTCTGTAACTAACTGAAACAATTTTTAAGTTTCTCTGATCAAGACAACTAGTGTCTTTTCTATGGCTCTGTCTCAATCTTGCTATATGATGTTCTTTCCTGTAACTTCTCAGGATCTTTCGAGACGTTCCAAGTGATATAACTATAGAAGTTAATGGAGGAAACTTTCCTCTGCATAAGGTATATTCATACTTAGAAGAACACAACCTTTGTTTCTTTCTTAAGTAAACCGTTATTTAACCAATAAAATGATTCTCCATTTCTCCAGTTCCCTTTAGTCTCTAGAAGTGGAAGGATCCGGAGAATAGTTGCAGAACATAGAGATTCAGATATCTCCAAAGTGGAGCTTCTTAATCTCCCAGGAGGAGCAGAGACGTTCGAACTAGCAGCCAAATTCTGTTATGGGATCAACTTCGAGATAACTTCTTCGAACGTTGCTCAGCTCTTTTGCGTCTCTGATTACCTCGAGATGACGGAAGAGTATTCCAAAGACAACTTGGCTTCAAGAACAGAGGAATATCTTGATAGCATTGTATGCAAGAACCTTGAGATGTGTGTTCAAGTTCTGAAACAATCCGAGAATCTTCTCCCTCTTGCAGACGAACTCAATATCATAGGTAGATGCATTGATGCCATTGCCTCAAAGGCCTGCGCTGAGCAGATTGCTTCGAGTTTTTCACGGTTGGAGTATAGTAGCTCAGGGAGGCTTCATATGAGCAGGCAAGTAAAGAACACTAGTGGCGACGGAGGAGATTGGTGGATTGAAGATCTTTCGGTTCTTAGGATTGATTTGTATCAGAGAGTGTTGAATGCGATGAAGTGTCGTGGCGTGCGTCCAGAGAGTATAGGAGCTTCTTTGGTTAGTTACGCTGAGAGAGAACTGACAAAGAGATCTGAACATGAACAAACCATTGTTGAGACAATTGTGACGCTTTTGCCTGTCGAAAACCTTGTGGTTCCAATCAGTTTCCTCTTTGGGTTACTGAGAAGAGCAGTGATTCTTGAGACTTCAGTTTCCTGCAGGCTTGATCTAGAGAGAAGGATCGGTTCTCAGCTTGATATGGCAACTTTAGACGATCTCTTGATCCCGTCTTTTCGTCACGCAGGAGACACTTTATTCGACATAGACACGGTTCACAGAATCTTGGTAAATTTCTCGCAGCAAGGAGAAGATGATAGTGAGGATGAAGAGTCTGTGTTTGAATGCGATAGTCCACATTCGCCTTCACAAACGGCCATGTTTAAAGTTGCAAAGCTTGTAGACAGTTATCTTGCTGAGATTGCTCCCGATGCTAACCTTGACCTTTGTAAGTTCTTGCTCATCGCAGAAGCCTTACCGCCTCATGCTCGCACTCTTCATGATGGCTTATACCGTGCCATTGACCTCTATCTTAAGGTAACTTTCTATAAGAAATATTCACTTTTCTTGTTTGTACAATATAATTATGTTAGTTTTATGCTCTCAGGCACATCAAGGGTTATCAGATTCAGACAAGAAGAAGCTGTCGAAACTTATCGACTTCCAGAAGCTCTCACAAGAGGCTGGAGCACATGCAGCACAAAACGAGCGGCTTCCCCTGCAGTCCATAGTTCAAGTTCTATATTTTGAGCAACTGAAGCTTCGAGGCTCCTTGTGCTCGTCTTACTCAGACGAAGAGCCAAAGCCAAAACAGCAGCAACAACAGTCATGGAGAATCAATAGTGGAGCTCTCAGTGCAGCAATGTCGCCCAAAGACAACTATGCCTCTCTGAGGAGAGAAAACCGGGAACTGAAGCTCGAGTTAACAAGGTTGAGAATGAGACTCAACGACCTAGAGAAAGAACATATCTGCATGAAGAGAGATATGCAGAGGTCTCATTCACGCAAATTCATGAGCAGTTTCTCAAAGAAAATGGGAAAACTTAGCTTCTTTGGGCATAGTTCTTCAAGAGGATCAAGCTCTCCATCAAAGCAGTCTTTCAGAACAGATTCAAAGGTGATGGAGAGAACTTGCGCAAGCACAGATTAGCTCAGTGTTTCTCATTTTCTCTTACCTGTTGCTGCTTTTTTAAGTGAGTGCAAAGACAAAACTTATTGAGATTAGTGTGAGAGTGAGTGAGTGATATTTTCAATTATCGAGTTCAAGACCTTGTAAATGGATTTGATGATATTGATATAAGACAACAAAGGTAGATGACTTAAAATCAAAGGTCTCTCAGTTGATTGCGAAAGAGAATATAATGATGTCTTACAAGACAGACAGAGAGAGAGATAGAGAGAGACAAAGAGAGTTTAACCACGTCGTACAGAAGCAAGCAATCACTTCGGCCTCAATACAAATCTTCAAGAAGAAGGAGTCTTGGTCTTGGTGTAATACCGGATGCCAAAAGCCAAGCCCAAGATTAGAAGAGGAACGAGGAACTGAAGGAGCTTAATGAAAAAATCGGAGCTCTTATCCTGAGTAGCCTCAGCATTCTTGGAAGTAGGAGCAACAAACTTAGCTTTAACAGGGACAGTAGATGTGTCAATATCACCCACATAGTACTCATCTAGCATAGCTTTTGCAGTAGAACTGTGTCCGACATCCTCAAAATCATCGGTCGCGTCTTTCCCTGGGAATACCAACAACAACACATTTCTTGTAAAAACATAAAAAAAAACTATCTATCAGGGCTATGAGCAAAACATGCAAGATCTGTACCTGTAGAAGTCAAGATAACCTCATCACCACCAGGATGATCATCCAAGAACTTTGTCACATCATAAACCTATACAAACCATCAAAAACGAAACACACACAAACAAAAAAAAAAAATGTAAACTTTGTGATCATAGTCCCTAATTCAACACTATCAGAGACATAAATCAAATGGGGTTCTTCTTATCAACAGATACAAGATCAAACAGAGACATGAAGTGACCTACTTAAGCAGCGCTAACTAGTAAAACTATCACAAATTCAAATACGAATCTCGCAACATAAGATCAGATCTAAACCCATAATTGTTTTAACATATAGTGAGATGCAAAAGATCGTACTAAAATCCAAGTTTACATATTTTTCAGAATCTCGGATCCAACGAACAAAAAGATGCAAAATCATCGGATCAGAATTATGATGATAAAGAGTAGAAGAAGGAAGAGAGACCTTGCCGTCGATGACGATCCAACAGTCTTTGGAGCTACTGTGCTCAGAAACCTCCGACAAGGTGAAAACTTTGCCGTCTCCGCCCATTCTCCGATGATATGAACAAGGTTCACAGAGAGGTGAGGGTTGAGAATTGATTTTTTTTTTTTTTTTTTTTTAATTTGGAATCTGATTTTGGGATCTTTCTTTCACCAACCGTCTTAAGGTAAAAAAAGTGTTGTGATCTCATCTTAGATGGGGTCGCCAATAACTCAAATCAATGTACAATAATTAGCATTTAATTAAATAATCCGTTTTCCGCGTGTAATATATATTAATTTGTTACTTGTTAGTGGTAGTATTTAACTAACGTGGATATCCCCTTTTTAATAAAGAGAAATATCTTATATTAGCATCAATCCAAGTTTTTCTTCCAAACATAGCACACCCTCTTAAATATTACAAAAATAGCATTTGTGAATATTAAGATATAATTAAGATATATTAGAAAAATACCAAAATAAATTACGATTTTGTAATCTCTCTACCTTCTTCGTCGTTGTGCGTCATCGTCTCCGGTGGGCTCTCATCATCTCTGGTGGGCTCTCTGACTGCTCCAATCTTGCTTTTGAAATCTCTGATGGCTCCAACATCTCTGGTGAGTTATAATCTGTCGAGTTAGAGATAGAGATCGACAACAATGGTCGTTTCAAGGCCATCAATGTATCTGGATCCGACGATGCTCCTTACAAAATTAACAACAGTGGTGGTTCAATTGGGAATAACACGCAGGAACTTTGTCCACGACTCCATACAAAATCTCGATCCGATCCAATCCGATTACCACTTGTCTCAATTTTGAACCAATTAGTTGGTCTCCCAGCTGCTCACAAGGAGCGATTCTTTTTCAAAAACTTTGTGGCTACGGTGAGATTTATCCACTGGATTCAGAAGTTAGAGTTTGTGATGAGTCTAAAACAAGGGATGTTGCGACGCGATTGAGTTGAGGGAAGGTGATGAGTCTAAAACGACACTTTTTCTGGTCGTCGTTTTGATGATAGGCTAGAATGATGATTTTGCTTGGTTTTGAGGGACAATGGTGATTAGTTTTTAAAATGTCAATGTGTTTTGATTTCAGTACGATGAGTGCATTAAGGATTGTGAAAAGGCAGTGGAAAGGGGTAGAGAGCTTAGTTCAGATTACAAGATGGTACCTAAAGCTTTGACTAGGAAAGGGACTGCTTTGACCAAGATGGTGAATTGCTCGAAAGATTATGAACCTGCAATTGAAGCTTTTCAGAAAGCTCTTACAGAGCATCGAAACTCTGATACATTGGAGAGACTGAACAAGGCAGAACGAGCGAAGAAAGAGTGGGAGCAGAGAGAGTATTTCGATCCCAAGATTGGGAATGAAGAGTGTGAAAAAGGTGCTTGATTTTTGCAGGTTTAAGATTCGAATCATGGTAGTTGCCAAAGAGCTCAGCTTTTTATTTTTTTTATGAAAGCCATCATGAATTTAAAGGATCATTCCTAAACATCATCACTCAATCCTTCATGAATAATTTTTGAATCTTTTTTTTTTTTTGTGGTGCCTTAATGTATCATAGATTACTCCACTATGATGAGTTTTATGCATTAATTGTTTTTCAAACATTATGAGGTTTATACAGGAAACATCTTTAAAGATGTAATTTAAAGATGTAATCTCATATAATATTTCAATAATTTTTTTATGAAAACGATCCTGAATTGCAAGGAGTCATTCCTGAATATTGTTGTCTCTTTCCTAAATTTTAAATAAATGTATTTCTAAATGATTTTTTTTTGTTTTGCTTCAATGTGTCAAATATTAGTAGATTACTCCATTAGTAAGTGGTAATAACTTTTTTTTATGCACATCTTGATGTTAGAAAATCCAAAAAAAATTATGAAGGTCGTCTTGAAGTTCAAGTAAGCCTTCCTCAATTTCATAGAATCTTTCTTGAATTTCATAGAATTATTCCCAAATTTTTATAGAATCGTTCTTGAAGTTCAATCACTGCTAAAACTAAGTGCTAACACATAAACATATGACATAGTCATGACGCATAAACACAAAAGTACAAAAACAATCCAAAAATGTTTCACAAGCATCATACATGTCTAAAAAGAGATAAAGTAAAACTGGATAAAGGAATATAATCCTATGAAATGTCAACACACTCTCTTTAAATATATCCAAATCACACTTGCATCTTGTTTCGTATGTAGCTTGGAGAAATCTTCAATCCTAGTTTTTGCAATAAAATTGAAATCTAGAAATATGTTTGAGGAAAGTCTTCCTGAATTCTCAACTGTGCTTCCTGAATTTTAAAAATACGAACAAACCTTTTATTTTCTTGAATTCTCAACAATCCTTCCTGCAAATTCATCAATGTGGACATCCGTATAAGCTTATATCTCACAATCTTAGTCCCAAATCTAGCAATTTGAAACCTTACAAGAAAAACCAGAGTACCAATCAGAGAAAAGCATGCAAAAGAAATAACAGTTTGTAAATTAGCTCTTCTCAGCATAGAGAGAGAGAGAGAGAGAGAGAGAGAGAGAGAGAGAGAGAGAGAGAGAGAGAGAGAGAGAGAGAGAGAGAGAGAGAGAGAGAGAGAGAGAGAGAGAGAGAGAGAGAGAGAGAGAGAGAGAGAGAGAGAGAGAGAGAGAGAGACCGAACTGGAGATGCAGAGACCAGAGTAAAGCAGGAACGTTAGAGGAGAAGCCAATCCAAAATCGACGAGAGACGCCAACTTGAGAGCTACCAACCACGCCACTATATCAATTCACAACCTCATAATTTTCGAGTTGCGATCAAACAACAAAAAGCACCAAACAAAAAGAAAATATATGGACATCTACCACCACCATTGTGAGTCTCCGCCATATTTTTGACCCAATCTCGAATCTCAAGGAGGATGAAAATTTTATATTTGTAATCGTCGATGAGATAAAAAGATAATTATATTTAATGATTAGATTTCCCAGAATTAAAGATTTATAATTTTGTGCTAGTTTTGGAACATTCAAGAGTGTGTGCTAATATTGGAAGAAAAACTTAAAATTGTGCTATTTATGAGAATCTCTCTTTAATAAAAGGGAAGTACACAATATAGTTTTTGTAGACTTTATATTTTTAATAAATGGTTACAAATGGGTTATAGATAGATTATAGATTAATTCATATCCTTTATACTATAAAGTACAAGTCACTCAACCAATAATTCTTTGACACATCAGTAAAAAAATTATTTTTACAAACTATCATAATAAAAAAAGATCGTGGAGAAAAAAAAAAGCAAAATTACATAATTGAAACAAATTCCTAAAATCCAGTTAACGTGAAAACAAATTATTTTCTAAAAAAAAAAAGTAAAATCGTGGTAAAGAAAGAAAAACAAAACAAATTATATAATTATTCAACTAAATATAAATTAGTTGATCAATTAAATACTGACATGTGGGCAAGTTTATCAAAATTAAACAGAAAGTTAATTAAGAAAAACAAAGTTAATTGATAAAAAAAGTGTCAGTTTTCCTTTTACTACTACGTTTTATGGTGGAAAGAAAACCATTCTTACTATCTTTTTTTAATCTCTCTTCTTCTCCAATATCAGTTCTGAGTTCTCTATTCCATTTTTTTATTTCTTCATTGATCCTTTTCCAATTATCACTAAAAACTAGAGAGAAAAGCCATTTTTAAGAAAGTCAGAGGAAGTTAAGATATTCATTTTTGAGGCGTTTGTGAAAGTAGAACATCAATTCCAAAGATTTACTGCCAAATGATTTTTTATTTACACCATGTTTTGGGTAAGGAACATTTTTTTTTTGTAGTGGAGGTAAAATTGTTTTCATGTTACAACCAAATAAAAAGTAAATTTTATATCTTCTTATCTCTAATTTATCTTCTCTACCTTAATAGCATAATTACTAAGTCAACAATTTATGGCATCTTTAAGATTTTTCTTTTGCTATCACTAATCTTTGTGTACTATAACTCTATTTGTGACATATTATAAAATTAGTTAACGTGTGCCATGTAATTGTAATTTGGGTTTGTTAACCATTAAAATAAAAATTTCCTACATTTGTTTATTTTTGTAAAATTTGTAATGCAATTAAGATAATATGATATAATTTTGGTGCATAGCACCGGGTATAATACGAGTATTATGTAAATCGGTTACACCTAAATATTAGGGATATTCCAAATTGATAATTGATATATTAATGGTAACAAATAAAATCATGGATATTCCAAATTGTATTTTCGGAAGATTTTAATTAGTCCTATATCACGTTGTTTCCAAAGATTTTTAAACACGATATTACAAATTTATTTTTCACAGATTTTATCAATAGACCACAATGTTAACCAAAGATAAATTACGAAATTGATAGATTGATTGGTTACAACTTAAATATTGGGTTACAAGATTGATTACGAAATAAAATCTAACCATTGTTATAGCACGATTACTTATCTAGAATCATTAACAATATAAACTTACAAAATATGTGTCTTTTTTCAAGCCTTCATATTTAGTATATGATTTTATTGCATAATGTTTTATCTAAAATTTTTTTTTAAAAACAATCACATAAATTATATTTTATATAAAAATTAAAATATAAATAAAATGAATTTCAACCCGTGCTCTAGCACGGGTCTTAATCTAGTTAAAACTACTATATTGCTAAAAAATTAGTATGTTCCTACCAAAAAAAATTAGTGCATATCCCCTCCGTTTCACAAAAAGTGTCATTTTGACACAATGCACACAAATTAAGAAAAATAGAATTGTATCTGTTTACCCCTATTTAATAAGTGACTAATGGTTTAAATTCAATGAAAATGAACTTTGGGATAAAAGGTAAATTAGAAAATTTAGTATAAAAATTACAGTGGAATTGTAAAGTGACAGTTTTTATGAAACAAGAAAAAATCTCCAAAATGACACTCTTTGTGAAACACAGAGAGTATGTTATACGATAGCTTCATTTCTAGTGTTTTCTTAAAAAGAAAATTATGTTAAAAAGAAAAGAATGCTAAATACATGAAGCAATCAACTTTCTATAATAAGCAGTCACCTTATAGATTCATTATAGAATTTTGCTGATGTTGGAACTCTCCAAGAGTTAGATACAAAGTTAGAGAACTATATTCAGTATATTTTTTTTGATAAAGGATGACTAATGGAAGGGAAATCCCTCGATAAAAATCCCGAATTAGATCTCAAAGTGACGGGTTAGTGTGAGTTTATTATCAATGCGGTAAATAAAAATGAGATCAACAGAGTTCTTTTTGTTGTTGTATATCTGACTTTCACTTGATGTGCTTTGCTTGATGGAGGTAGACTATGGAAGGTGAGCCCAAAATTAAGCTCCTGTGATCCATTTCGTGCAACTTGTCAAAACGGTGTCCAACGTGATATGGTTAGAATTACATGTAATGGCAGCAGAAAATTACTATACTGTATATATACGCCCCAGCAACAACTTGTAACATGTGATGTTTAACCGCTTTATATCCAATAAAACTAGGGGGTCGACATTTAAACCTAACAAACCGACCAAATTATCCCAAACCGATTAAACATAAATTCATGCATCAACCCATATCAATAACCCAAATAAATCTACTTGTGTGTTAATGGAATGTGAAAAAGTATATTATGGATTGAAACATATTACCATTGTACATAACATAGTCTTTACACTTACACATCTGTAAAACCATATTATTTTCAAGGGTCGAAAATTCGTGATGCTTTGTCCAAAAAAAAACCTGTTATTCCGCGGGTTAAAATTCATACTTTCAATGCATGCTTTGGTGGCTCACATTGAAAGACACTAAAGACATTGATTTTGAAGGATGAAGCCACAAGTTAGAGAAGAAGAAACGAAAAGACAAAAAGGCTTTCGTAATCAGTGCACCTCCTTTTTGGCTTTTTTCAACCAAATAGTTAAAAGAGTCAAACAAAACATTGAACAAGCTGAATTCAGATACCACAAGTGGTGCCATTGGTCACAGAGGTGATGTAAGCGAATCTATGTGTCCCAAAACATTATTCGTATAGTCAGCGAGCCCGTGATCAAACAAGAACCCGTGTACATATATGTATGTATGTATGTATGTATGTATTTTAACATTTCTTGCATTCACTTTTTCACTTCAAGAGATTAAAGAAAACAAAGAGCAATGATTGGTTTCTAGATAAGATGTCACAGTTTTCAATTTTTCATCCCATTGGTTTTGCCAATTTCCAAGAGACGTTAAAAAGTTAAAACAACAGAGATATTCTCAATAAACACTGTAACATATACATTTTTTTTGGGGTCAGTTTCTGTTTAAAACTCTCTTGTGCTATAATTTGGACTCTGATCTTACATTACATTACACAATATTCAATGTGTACCTCAAATATTTACACACACATTCACGTGCGTCATAATTATGGTAAAGAGAAGAAAAGGACCAATCTTGTGTAGTTGAACGAAAAGGATATGATTCAGATTTTGCACCTACCAAAATACACACGTGAACCTCCCAATTGGGTCTTACTTCTTCTGCATCTGAATCATTTTTTCTTCACTATATGCCAAGCTTTAACATTTTCACACACATCCCCATCAATCATCATTACATATAGTTTTGAATAAACATGAGAGAGACAGAGAAAGAAAAAAAAGAAACATTTGAAAGAAAAGAGAAAAATTCACTAGGCATCTGAGATTAGTAGTACAAATGGTGTGAGGTTTCAGGTCGGTCCCTAAGCTACTTTCAAACTTGTTCTCTAACCACATTATTACTTAAGATTACATGATTTTTCGATGTTCGGTTAGTCTGTTAATTCCATCACATTCTTACTTCACACCATATCTTTTGGAGCTGCTTCCTCTTCAACTTCATGGAGTGACTTGTACCCATTCGTAGCGTCCGCTGAGGGGGACATCATTCACAATGTCGAAGTTGTACCTGAACTTTTTCAAAAACAAATGAGTGTTCATTCTCATCCTAATGACACACAACAAAATAAAGAACAAGCTTACTTCTCAATGAATAGCCTCTGTTGTTGCTGCTCTGCAAAAGCAAAGAACTCCTCCAGTTCACTAGTGGTTGGTATCGTGCTATCCCGGTCCCTTGTGTACTCTTTGGTTGGTGTGCGCATCGACCTTGTGCTAGACCCTGGTGTAACCATGATCTCATGATCCTCAACAAAGTTACAAGGCGCGCTCTCCCTTGTGCTGCAGAAAAAAAGAATCAGATAAGTAACTTCAATAACATTATCACCACAAAAGACACACAATGGAATCAAGAGTTGAACCAAAGCTAAACATTCAGAAGATAAAAAGAGGCTTGATTTAAGAAAACAACAAAAAAAGGTAGAGACTTTCTGAGTAATATGGTCCCATCAGATATTGCTATTGCAATAAATAACAAAGAGAAGGCAAAAAAAAAAAAAAAAAAACCCATTGTCAACTAGCGAGGGACAATAGCCCCAAAAAAAAACAGAGTATCCTACAAAAGTATTCCCCAAGTATGCAAAAAACACTAGGCCCCATGAACATGACACCACAGTACTTGAATTACACTTATGAGGAAAGTCTCAATTCTCATATGATCTTACATATTAAAAGCTTATGACCCTTTATACAACAACCCACTTTTTATAAAAAACGAAAACCATGTTTTAAACAAAGAAGTAAATCTCAGAATCATATCACTTCCAATGCCATTAGCCCATTAACAAAAGGTCTATTAACCTAATGAAATGCACAAAACAGGGTACAAAAATGTTATAAAGACGATAACTTTGTTAACATTGATAACCCTCTGCAATGAGGTACAACATGGGACAGACAACAATAACTCTAAAATATAAAATCAACCACCAAAAGAGACTCATACGGATGAAGCAGTAATAGCAAATAACCAGTACATCACAAGAGAGTAACCAAAACCAAACCAATTAGGGTAACATAAAAGACCTATTTCTTTCCGTTGTACTAAGCAAACACCATTGATTTGAAGCAAACAACAAAAGCTTCAGAGAAAGCTTTCTCATTTGAGCAAAAGTCCTATGTAAGACTTAAACTAAAATTAAGACAGAACACACAAAATCGAATTGGTAAGAAGATAAAATTAGGGCACCAACAAAAAAAACGAACGAACCTGTGTCTAGATTCAAAATCGAGGCTGTTATCTCCAGAGACTTGGGCACTCGCGGAATTATCAAAACATTCATCTCCATTACAGGTCTGAGCTACAGGAACCGAGTCAACCGAGTTAACAGAGTCAACGCGAGGCTCTTTGATTCCCGATTTACGAACTCTCGGTCTCGGAGGCTGCTGTCTCGGTTCAATCAGCGAAGAGGGTTTCTCGAGACGGCGGCTACGGAGCTGAAGGTAACAAGAAGAGTCGTCTGGTAGAGCTGAATCGGAAGCGGAGGAGTTGAGCCGCTTCAAAGCTAGGGTTTTGGCGGCCCTGGTTCGAACACCCATAGAAGTAGGCTCGGTGACCTCCATGACGCCAATTTTGCCGGTAGTTTTGGATTTTTTCATGTATTTCCCCATTTTTGGATTGGGAAAGCTTGAAAGCGGAAAGAGAAAATTGGGAGGGAAAAGCTTCGAGGAAGGAGAAGAAGAGGGAAAGTGAGAAAAATGGGAAAAAAAAGCTTTTCGAGTTTTTTTGTGTTGTGTGTCGTGTGTGGGGTTAAAAAAATAAATAAAAAGCAAAGGAGGAAATAAAATTTATAATTTTCAAATAAATATAAAAATTATTATTTTTTTAAAGGAAATTATCTAGAATATTGCATAAAAGTAGGTTTATTACTAGACTAACACATTTAGATTTCTGTGTTACTAGAATAACACATAAAAGTTTGCAAATTATTTCTATATCTGAGTTGTGTGTTTTATTACGATTTATGCCATTCTCTTTTAAAACGAAGATCGTAAAAGGGGAAAATAAAAAGATCATAAACCTAAGTCGATCTCTTGAATCTTTGTGTTGTTTGTCTTACGATTGTTGGGTTGAGATCAGCTATTTTTAGATAGCTTGCAGCGTGAAAAGAATCTGTGTGGAGGACGTTTGGCTGGACGGCCACTGACGGCGAGTTGACGGCGAGGTGGTTTGAAGTAGAGGAGGAGGGAAATAAAGCGATTTGCTCAGAGGTAAATTTCTATATCGTGGTTTAGTCTCTATTGCTTACGGTTTTCTTATACCCGAGTATTACATAATAGGCCTTGTATATTGTATGTTAGTTTTCTGTATGTTGTTGAGCTCTGTTTTTCGGAAGATATTTGTGTGACTTCATGTTGCTTCGTTGCTAATCTAAGCAACAAATGTTTTGTGATATTGAATTAATAACTAAACTAAAGCTTCTGTCGTAGATATGGGGTCAAGCAAGAGGTATCCAAGTAGGTTGTATGGGGTTGGTAATTTTCCACTGCCGATGAGAAGCATGCACCACGATTGTAGTTTGTCCAATCTTGGTGGTTTGAAAGGCTTTGTTGGTGATGAGGTGTATGACAAAATAAGAAAGAATTCGCAGCTGGGAGTTCTATTGGATCTAGCCGAATCTGACTACCTGTTTTGTGGGAAGACCATCCATTATCTATTATCCAATCAATTGGCAATAAACATTCCTTCGGAGGTATGGTTTTTGGTTGGAGGAAAGCCGTTGAGGTTCTCTCTATATGAATATGAAGAAATTAGTGGTTTGAATTGTGAGAAGATTGATGAAACAGAGTTTGAAGTCGATCATACACCTTTATGGGCGGCTTTAAAGGTGAAAGCTTTTAATGGACCCAACTGGGAGGAGCTAGTTGAGGGTTTGAGAAGCTGCCGTGGGTGGTCTGATGAAATGAAGACGCAGATAGCTCGGTTGTATCTTGTTCATGTTGGAGTGCTTGGTTTATCAAGGAACAGTCGGATTCCTCTGGAATACGCTAAACGGGCGTTGAATGAAGAAGCATTTGAGAGTTTTCAATGGGGTAGGGTTGGATTCAAGAGTTTAGTTGATTCCATCAAAGTCCTTGGGTTACCTAACAATGCTTATACCCTCCATGGATGTGTCCATGTATTGCTGATATGGGCATTTGAGAGCGTGAAGGTGCTGGGGGCTAGCTACGGGAATGTAAGAGAAGGTGTAGATTTGCCTCTGTTAAGGTGGAGAGGAGGGAGGCCAAGGAAGGATATCGAAGCCTTCATATCCGGGAGCAAACTCCTTAATAATGGGGAGGTATGCCTTCAATTTACGTATACATTATTTGTCTGCATTTTTTCTTTGTGATAGATTATTAAAAGTTATGGTATCTGAAATGCAGCTTCAGGTGAAGCATTTAGTACCTAAACCTTTGGAGTTTATATATCCAGATTGGCCAGGACAGTATTGTGTGTATGGTGTAGGAGAAGGTTTGAAGAAGAAACTGGATAATCTGCTGTTAGACGTGATCAATGGCGAAGTGGATGAAAGAGAATGGGATTGTGTAAAAAAAAGGAAGGGGGAACATACGAAGAAGAGGGAGAGGAGGCAACATGTTGCAGGGGTAAGTGACGATGATTTCCTTGAAACAGCCCCAACCAGCATCCGTAATGTCCGCAATAATGCGAAGGAGCAGAAAGAAAGTGTTGGGGACAAATGTTCAGCAGAGAAGGCGTCTGGAGATAAGCATTCAGGTGTGCAGGGTGAAGATGGTAGTGGAAGGTTATTTACTATGGTTGAAACACTAGGGGCGAAAATGGATAATATTCAGATATCGTTTTCTAGAGCAATAGCGGAAATTGTGTTCAAACTTCAAGGTATGGAGAGTAGGATGGGTAACTTTGAGAGTGACGTTCAAATATTGAAGAAAGTTGTTATCAACACAACGGATGGAGGAGCGCATACGCAAGGACCTCTTACATTAAGAAATGACGAACAAAAAATAGAGGAAGTATGATCTGCGTACCGTATTGATAAAATTGTTATTATATATCTATTGTTCAGTATGAAGTCATTGTATTTATATATTCGAGGAAACAATATCAATTTCAGTTTTGTCAAGTTGTATAATTAATTTTGTAATTATTTTGATATATGATTTTTTTCGTACACACAATTTAGCAATTTGTATACTTTGTCTCTAGTTTAACAGCGTCATATTATATTTCAAATGTCTTGTAAATAACGTCAAATACATGTCTTTTGTTTCAAGTCATGGCTATATCAGATAAAGCATTCGGACAAGGATGGTTATAAAGTTGCTAGTTGTGTTAGGAATCCGTTAGCCATTAAGGATAAGGTAATGTGGTCTGGGAGTATTAAAATCAAACCAGAGGATAGTGTAGAGCGAATTCCAAAGCAGATGGTAGACAGTGTACAGCGTGTCAAAAGAGTACAGAGTTGGGAGACAGAGGAAGGCGATAAAAGAGCAAAGTATAATGACAAAGTTGATGGAGCAGGTGCTCAACCCGTTCCTATTAATGTTATCCATCCGGTAAGTGGTGGTAACCCTCGCTCGTCGGATCGAAAGTGCGAATCTGTTGTGGATTTAACCAATGAGACCAGGAGTCGTGCATCGTCTCATACAGTGAAAGATAAGGAGAAAGCCATGTATTTTGCATATTTGTTACAAAAGGTGTTTCCTCCATCAAGAGAGCTTGATCTTCTATTAGTAGATCCAGTGGGCACCAACCCTAATGACGAATCAATGCGAGCTGCATTAATGACCCGACGTGAAAGCAACATTGTAGTCCTATCTCCCGCAGTGTACGATCCTTTTAGTGAGGCAAGTCCTGAGAAAATTGCAAAGCTGATGTCCTTCCTAACTGATGATTTGTAAGTCTTCATTTAGAGTTGTATATAATTAGTGTCTATATTCGGATTTGAGGACTACGATCTATAACTGATTTGTTAATTTTGGTATTCAGGGCTAAAGTACCTTCCACTGGAAATGCCGAATTTTATGTTCGCCTCCTGACCCCTAAACAATTGTGGCCAACTACAACATTCGGCTGGTTATGGGATGCGGTAAGCTTCGTAGCATAACATTTGACGCAGTTAACTATGGTATACTAATGCCTGATAGATGTCACTCGTGTTGCAGCACATGGTTACATGTATGCATATGTTCCGTATTAGGGGGACGCAAACGCCATCCCCATATAAAACAGATCGTATTGCTTTTCTCGATCCTTTGTTTGTTAGTATGTGGGCACTCGAATTCCCTAAAATGGAAGCCTCTAATCAATGGGTTTTTGGAGAAGGTTGTTTTGAGACGTACGTGGGAAGGCTGCCAAAATACGGAATGACAAACAAAGTGTGGGTTGACGATGTAGACACCCTGCTCTTCCCATACAACCTCGATAACAACCATTGGGTAGCCATCGAAGCTGACTTAGTCCAGCGGAGGCTAAGAGTTTACCATAGCATAAACAGCGGTAGAACCGATGAGAGTCTACAAAAGAAGTGCAAACCGTTCGCAAAAATGATTCCACGCTTGATACAAGCATATAACCGGAGGTACAAAGATGAGCATATCGGGGCGGCGGCATTTAGTTACTACCGGGTGAAAACACTCCCACAGAACTATCAACAAGGTGACTGTGGTGTGTACACGTTGAAGTGCTTAGAGTGTATAGCTCTTGGAGTAAATTACACAGGCCTATGTGATGCGGCCATGCCTTCTATTAGGATGAAACTTGCTGCAGACGTGTTTGATGAGGTCCTAGACGGAGACTGCTTTCTCCAACTAGATGCTACGTCGGAGACAGTAGATTATCCAGAAGCTGAGTTCAACTCGGGATCAAAAAGTTGAAGAGGTTCCATGTACATTACCGGAGCAGTATGATTTTGCAAAATTGAAGATTGATTTTACGCGTGTTGCTAATAGAAGATGCGTGTTTGGTCATTATTTTGGTAACATGTGGGATTTGAGGATGTCGTTCTTAGATTTTCCGAGGTCTGGTCACTCAAATAGCTCCTATCGGTTGTTTGTAAACCCTCTTCAGGTGTAGTGTTTTTTGTATATTGGAGGGTGTAGATATGTATCATTATGACGTCTTTCTAACCAGTATTAGTATATGTTAGGCCTTTATCAGATGTGTACGTACCATCAACTAAGTAACGGCCTTAATATGGTCTGTGTACAGACGTACGTATATTCATATATGTACGTACCATCAACTAAGGAACGGCCTTATTATGGTCTGTGTACAGACGTACGTATATTTATGATCTGTGTACACACGTACGTGTATTCATCAGTGTACGTACAATCGTTTTTCTACCGTTATAGACTTTATTTTTAGGTGGATGGTTGGTGCTTAGTTTCTATCCATTATGAGCACACTAACTTGTCCCTACTGGCAATCCTATGATATGATGAGCGAGGCAATTAAATTGTATTCAAAGTCAGCGAACCATAATCATCCTAAGAGACTGTTACGGATCATATGGACCACCTGCGTGAATGTAATAAGTACAACCAGGAAGAATGTTTATTCGCTACTTAATTTATCGGACCAATACAGCCTTCGTAGACGTCCATCGCGAACTTCTTTCGGAAATTGTCAATATTGTTGTCGCAGATCTTCAAGCAATCAGTGATCGGTTTACCCATGCTCAACAGTTCTAAAAACTTCATAGTAAAAGGTCCACAATCTCCCGTCCTCAAGTTTTGTCCTACTAGGCTAAACCTTTCAGCGGTAAATGGATCGAGAGGGTAGTTGACATCGATAACCCTCTGAAGTAGGTACGGTATCATCTCACACACCGGCTTGATCCGGGACATTACAAGGGTTTCTCTGGTGGAGGTCATCAAAGGATCGTAAATGGAAACATGTCTCGTTATAAGATTTATGCCCACTCCTACCCAATGCTTAGATTTCCAGTTCATTGGAGCATATATAACGTCGACATCTGTAACCCACTTCAACCTTGGTTCGTGGTGCATCCTTTCCCCATTGACGATGTCAATGAGTACTTCGTCCCATCTGAAATTCCGTTTCGCTGTGCTCCTGTTGAATGCTTGGAACCTTCTTGTCAACTCGTAAAATAGAACGTCGTCCAAAATTACGGTCCTTTGTTTTATCATTTCTTCTCCGTTTTTGTGCCACAGCGTTAGGGCAATCATCTCCATGTGCTGCAGATGCAGTTAAATGCAAACCCGTTGTGGGATTTAAATCCAACAAGAAACCATGAACACACCAAAATCGTGTAGTTAAAGTTTAAAATATGTACCTGACTATGGACCCATTTTTGGGACGATATAAGAGTAGAGAAGAATAGGATATCTGCCTTGCGGAATCCGAAAAAGGTGTGTACCCTGTGCAATTTTTTTTAATTATGGATACCCTATATCAATGATTGAGGATATCAATATGTCATCGGAGTAATATATACTACACTTACACATTATCTTGTTTTATCAACTCGGTGAATTTGGTGAGTAAAGTTGGCATTGCGGCAGCTTGTTTTCTCCTTGTAGCAAACCAACGTGTCAACATATTCCGAACAGCTTCTAGTAACTCTACAATAGGATAGGCTTTGGCAGGATTCAGTACTTTGTTTAGCGATTCTGCAATGTTGCTCGTGGTGAAGTTGTACCTATCACCAGGAAAGTGCGCCCTGCTCCACTTGGTTACATCTGCACGAACCAAGTAAGCATGCAGTTGCGGATTCGCTTCTTGAATTTGCTGGAAGATTTCTTCGAAATCAACTACACGGTACGCTGCAACTGCTTTTTTTACCAGCCGGAATGTTTCGCTCCCACTAAATCTCAGGATAATATTCTTGTGAAGATGATAAGTGCAGATTCCTCGACTTGCCAGGGGGTACACTTTAGCGATAGCTTTACCAATAGATTTATGCCGGTCAGATATCAGTACAAGCTCTTCATCATCAGCAATTACACTACTTAATTGAGTAAAGAACCATTCCCACGACACGTCGTTCTCTGTATCAACAACCGCATACGCCAGAGGGAAAATATTAAAATTCCCATCTTGTGTTGTCGCTATCAGAAGAGTCCCTTTGAATTCACCTTTCAAAAAGGTTCCATCTACAACTACAACTTTCCGCATATACCTGAAACCCTTAATGCATCCAGCAATCGCAATGAAAACATACTTGAATCTGTCTTCTGCATCAACGACCAGTCTAGTAAGGGTCCCCGGATTAGAGGACCTCAGCCTGTATAAATATGCCGGTAATTCAGCGTTTTTACTTTCAGGTGTACCCCTAACATACTCCCGCGCCTTTATAAGTGTACGATGTGCCTTCCAGTAGCCAAGCTATTATATGAAAATGGTCAGTAAAAGACATCAGCACTAAACACTATCAACTAGATCGAATTATATATATGTGCAGTGCAGGCCATAGAATCAACTAATTTCTGACAAACTCAACAAACTTAAGCTACGATCTGTTTGTACACCCTATAAACAAGTACACTCACAGAGCCAACCATAAAACAAACATATTCAAGTATTCCAGTAGCCAACCTGTACACCATATCGTAGGTTGAGCCCATCCCCAACAAGATTTGGCACAACAGAACTTCCCACACCACCAACATAATCCTTGTATAATTGAGCTAGGATTGGTGGTTTAGCATTACGGCTACGGCCATATCGTTCTGTAACAGAGCAAGTATGTTCACGATAATATCTGCGAATATGAAACACCGGCGAATCACCCATGGTTGAAGCCCGTATTCTCCATTTACAACCTTTTACCCAACACTCAACGATTAACAAAACGGGCGTTGAATATCGAACATTGTAATCATATTTATCTAATACACTCAGCACCCTCAACCTTGCCACCAATGTTTCTTTGCTATCAAACTTATCCCCACAACAATATCACCACCTCCGTTTTCTATTTTGCGAACCTCCTTCTCAATTGCATCAGTTGCAGAGTTAGTCTTGCGGGTACGGTTATTTGATTCTGTGTTACACACATTTTCCTCTATACAAGACCCACCCCCAGGTCCGTCGTCCAATGATTCCTCTGCTTCATCCAGGGCGAAGTTGGAGTACAGCAGATAGTCTTCATCCCCTGAACTTGCACCATCGCTGTCGTCACACTAATCAAATCTACTGTTGTCCTCGTCATCTGCTTCATCTTCATCTAGATCATTTCCTACATTATCTTCACCGTCTTCCTTCCGACTCTCGTACTCATCATCTTTCTCTCCCATTTCCTCTGCCACGCCTACGAAATCATCTACAACGACTTCAGGGGTCTTGGGTGTTGGTTCTGGGGTTTTCGGTTTAACTTCCTCGAACAAGGTTTCACCAGATTTAGCTTCGATTTCAACGCATAGCCGGATGAGTTCACTCCTATGCTGTTTGAGAAAGTTTTGAAACTGCCGACCATTCGAAACAATCACCGGTGGCATATAACATCCGCTTTTTTTATATCTATCTAACATATAGCTCAACTTTATCGCGGAAGTTCTTTCACAGAAACCAAAGTCATCGTACACCATAGCAGTAAAGTCTTCAAACTTTGTTTCTTTATCGGCAACTATAATCTTGCACCCTTTCCTAGTATCAACATCAAACAACCAGCGCTTTTTGTCTACCCTCCACCTCCCACACGCCAATACGATATCTTGCTCTTCCATGGATGAACCGAGATCAAAGATTAAAGAAACTGAGTAGGAAAAAGACGTTTGCTCCGGCAGACAAACAGAACACGATTGATGAATCTGCTACAAACTTTATTACATGAACACCATAGATCGGAAGAACAGTAAAGGTGTTTAGATCTTCTTCAAATAACTTTATCGCAACGCTCGACTGTCTTTGCCAGCTCAAACAAATTCGTGTTATTCTGGTAAGACTTTACAGCTGTCAATCTTGCTTACTAAATCTACCACGGACAAGAAGCCTACCACAACACTACGAAAACTATTTCAAAAAACAAACAAAGTATACCAAAAATATCTGTAAGGAGAGAAGGCTGTCGCATAAATCTGTCGCAACATGCCATTAGTTTACCATAAATATCTTCCCACCCTGTTACGTATGCCGCTACACGCGCTTAAAACAAAAGTCTATCATCAAAGGGAAATTCCTCTACCAACTTAATCTAACGAATCGATTTCATGTACGTCCACCGATAAGTGTACCAACACTACAACTAAGTGTACCATCTACAGTGACCGATAAGTGTACCAAGACTACAACTAAGTGTACCAAAAATATCTGACGTACACCTTTAATCAGTCCACGTGTATAAATCTACCATCAAAAGATCGGTAGACTTAGTCCCAACTTCCAATGTTTTTTTTTTCCTAATGGCATTAGCCGTAATTACGTTTTTTCTCAACACTAGTTTCAGGGGTAGTATAGGTACAAGGTGTTAGTCTAGTCATTACAAACAATTGTATGTTGCTTTTGTAATAAGGAAGCTTTTATGCAATATTCTAGTAACTCACCCTTTTTTAAATAACCTCTCAAATTCATGTCATTTGTTTGTTGGTTGTTATTTGCTGCATACTGAATTCTCTTGTGTAATTTGTTTTTTTTTTTTCTCAACCTCAACTTCATATTAACCAAATATTTAGTTCTACGTTATCCTTTTCTACTATATTTTCAGCCCACAATAGCAACATAGAAAACAGTTTAGCAGCATGATTCTCAAAAGAGAGTGCTTCATTTGCTATTCTATCGGTCATTTGTTGCTTTCACGATATGCAAATACTACTTTCATCTCTTCAAATTACTGGGAAATATGCTGAATGTCTTGAATAATGGGGCCTAAATGCATTGATACTGATTCCCCCTTGATCATAGACACGAGCTGTTGAGATTCAGTTTCAAAGATTACCTTCAGGTACTAAAGTCGGACCAGGGTCATCATTGTCCATCTGAGACTCTCAGTCTCCACTTCCAGCACTTTATTGGCTTTCAGTATAGCCCTTGCACCCAGATAGAGTACATTTTTCTCAGAATTTCTGAGAACCCATGCTATTCCCCAATTTTTTTTTTCTGCACTCCATGCTCCATCAACGTTACACTTGACCCAGGTAGGTGGTGGTGGAAGCCACTTGATCTGATGGGCCTATGGTCTTGGTGTATGTGATGGCCGCCTCCTCTTTTCCTGACTCAGCATCCATTCCTCCATATCCTCTTTTGCTCTTCTTACCATTTTCCGTGCATCGTAATCCTTCCCTTTGAATATATAATTGTTTCTGCTTTACCATAATCTCCATAATAGCCATAAAGTGATACTACTATCGATGACCAGGTGGGGATGTATCCGGTTCATATTAAGGACACAATACATGTTCTCATATAATGAATCTGACCACTCTACACCTGGAGGCGCAGGGATAGGAGATACAGCCCAAGTCAGTCGAGTATAAGAGCATTTGAACAGGAGGTGATTAATTGTTTCTGTTGTTGTTGGGCATCAGCTACAAGCTCCATCTTTGTGTCTATATGCCAAGTTGCTTGTCACTGAAATACAATTACTCAAACATCTCCACAAGAAATGGTGTACCTTAGGTGAGACATATGTTGTCCAAATCTGTTTGAATTGAGGGTCTAAGCTGGGCTGAATCACTTCGTGAGATTGGCTTTGACGCTTCATAATCTCCCTAAGTACCCAATATCCAGATTAAACTATATATTGACCGTCTCTAGAATAGTCTCCTTGGTCTGATTCGGATGATCTTTGATTGGACATCCTACGGAAATAGAGTTGAAAGTAAATCCTTATTCCATTCTCTCCCATCTGCTTCCAACAGCTCCTTGACGACTCTAAGAGAAGAAACCATCCTACGTTGCTCTTGCGGGATTTGTTGTATCACATGAGCTCCCCTTGCTGGTTTGGATGAGATCCACTGGTGATTCCAGATATTGATGTATGATCCATTACCAATGACTGCTCTCAGGCCTTATCTGATCAGTCCATGCGCTTCATGGATGCTCCTCCATGCGAACGATGGTCTAGAGCCCAATAGTGCTTTAAGGGGATTTATTTTCCTGAAATATCTGTTTTTATAGATTCGGCCTAAGAGGGACTCCAATCTTGTGATTATCCTCCATAATTGTTTCCCCAACATAGCAATATTGAAATCTTCAATATTTTTAAATCCCAGACCATCTTCCATTTTTGGTTTTTGTTAACTGATCCCATGCTTTCCAATGTAGTCCTCTAGACGCTCTTGTTCTTCCACTAAAATTAGCCATGACTGATGAAATTTGGTGGAAAAGTGTGGCAGGTAGCTTGAAACAACTCATTGTGAAGGTAGGAAGAGCCATGACAATCGACTTTAGCACTACCTCCTTTCCTCCGGGAGATAGATAATTGGTTTGCCAGCTTGAAACCTTTGCCTTGAGTCTTTCTCTTAGCTACTGTAGGGTTTCAACTTTTGACCCTTGGAAAGAATCAGGGAGACCCATATACACTCACTGGCCACCTTCTTTCTCAATCCCCAACTTTTACTTTATTTCGATCCTTCTCTCCTCTGGGATCTTCTTTCCGAAGGTTATGCTTGATTTTTGATAATTAACCTTCTATCCCGAAACAATGCTGTACTCCTCCATAATTTTGATAAAATGACTAAGTTCTTCCTCTTCCTTTCGACAGTAAAACATACTATTGTCTGCAAATAATATATGGGATACTAGTTGAGCTCCATCTGCAACCTTAAGCCATGTTATCTGCCCTTTTCCTTTCTGCTAATTGCATCATCTTTATCAACATTTCAGTACAAATGACAAATAAATATGGCACTACAAGAAAATCGTGTATTCATATCAGAAGAAGATAGCGTTTTAAGTGTTTATGCTATGGTTGACTTAGCCTTGATTTTACATAGCGTTTGTGTTTTCGTAAACGTTATCATTGTGTTGGACAGATAAAAAAAATGATATGCGGGAAAATATTTGTTTCTACAATAGCACCCATACAAATAAAACGTTATGTTATTGTTGAGCGCGTAAAGGAATTAATGTGCCTGCCACTAGAAAAAATAATAATATAAAAATAGATTACAAAAATTGTTTTGTTTCTTAATTTTCTCTAAGGCAAGATAGATCCTTCCTTTCACTTATTCTCCTCGTTTCTTTATCTCTTTCTCATCTTCGTCATCTCTTTTTTTTCCATCATTTCTCGTTTTGTCCGAACTCATCTTTTCTGACCTGATGTTTATTTCCAGATCTGGTCACGCTCAATCTCTATTGTCAAAGTAATCGAAGAAAATCCTGGTGAGAGATGTTTTGCTGCTTCTCTAAAGGCTGAGAGGGTTCTACTCCGTCCCCGTCGTCTTTGTCTATGTTGCCTCCATGGCTCCATCATCGTTTCTTAGATCTGTTGTCATTTCCACATATTAGTCAGTGAGTTTGTACCTAAATCTTTTTAGTATTTGAGATTTTGATTTAGGGTTCACCAAATAATCTGGAATTCGGGAGTAACGTGAAAGGAGAGTCTCCAATTTCCATGAGTGGACGGAACTTTCAAGACCACATAACCACAACACTCGCCACAGGGTCCCAAGTAGACAGCTTCGTCGGATCTCCTCTCAACCACGCTCATGATTCAAAGTCATCAAATCAAAATCATGGTTTCTATATCTGTTTGGGGAATGTGATAGACAAGTTTTCATCCAGGATATCAATTCTCTATGCAGTTGTAATACAAAGGGTTATCAATGCAAATGGTTTTTAATTGCTAGCAGGAAGGATATGATCAGAACAGTACAAGTCAAGCCAAACAAAAAAGGTTTTGTTCTAACAATCCTAAGATAATAAAATAAAATAATATAAACAAGAAACCACACGACCTAAGCACTCGATGCAAGCATTCGAGTACAGGATCGGGTGGGGTGATCGAGTATGCAAATGAGATATGAACAACTCGAGGTATTACTCAATGCAGGTTATCGTGTACCTGATCGGGTAAGGGATCGAGTGATGAAGAAAAATGCAAGCAATTAAAATACGAAAGCTTCTAAGGATGGGGTAATCGAATCATAAGCATTCTTGACCAATACAGATGCCTTACATGCCTCAAGCAAATATTTCCTAGACAATGAATCTCTAAATCTTGTTACCACACTCTCGCACTAGCAACAATCAACCTTGAATCACTTCCCTACCCAACTCTCGTTGGAGAAACATGACCAAGCAGGCATTAAAATTCGATTCATTATTGTCAGTAAACCCCTTACTCATCTAATCTCTTAGGCTAAGTGAGTAAACCTCTAGCATTGGTTGATTCAAGCATCTCATATACACCTCTCGGTGGTAAAACAGCTTAGATCTAATCTCAACCTCTCGGTCTGTTGACAGCATTAAGAACACCAACCTAGAAGGAAATCTATCAATTACATACAATCAAACTAAGGCATCCTAACCGATCAAGAACACAAAATCATCTATCCCATCCCTAGAAACTTTACTACACTACTCGGACATAATAACAAGAAACAAAACAACAAATAAGAACGAAAATTGCATTATAAACCCCTCCTCTTGGATCCTCCTCGATCGTGTTGGGGTTCGGACTTGTTCTTCCAGCTCAAAGGCTCCTTCGGGTATATGCTCGGGTTTCCCCATTTTAGGCTCTTTAGTACATGTTTTCATCCAAAACATGCAAATGCAAAAATACAACACTCTAAATGGTCTAAAAGTGAATTCCTACAGTTAATGACCTAAAAATGCTAAGTTAGAGGTATGAACAATGCAAAATATGGACAAAAAAGGATGCTAAAAACATAGTTTGAAATAAGTCTATGTAAGAACAATTCTTGCTTATAAGGTGAATCCATTTATTTTCTTTTTTCTTTTGTGTTCTCATCAAGAAGTGTATTTGTTCTCATCAAGAAGTGTATTTGTTCAAGTATTGCATAGCATCTTCCAAGTCAACTCACTAGAGCTAATGACGAAAAATAAGATATTAGGACTTTACTAATTAGAAAGTGATTAAGAAGTGAGTCGGTAAGTACTGATATTTTTGGCCACTCGACTTAACTACTTACAATTTCTTGAACCTTGGATACTGATATTGGTGAAAACATTCTAGGATTAGCAAGTGATTTTTTTCCACAACATTTCTAATCTGTTCTAAGTAAATGTCCATAGTTATAAACTTCAAGAGATTACTGATGACAATGATCTTGTATCTCTGATTAGAGTTTAACATTATCGAACAACATTTTCTAATTTGCAAAAGACATGAAAGTACTCTTTTCCAGAGAAAAAGAAACTAAAAAACAGAAGCACCAAGAACATTGGCAATGTTGTTGAAGCAATGGAATCAATGCAAAAACTACAAGTTAAAAATCATATTTCACCAATTTACCACTTACCAAACCAGAATAATCAATAGGACACCAAAAATGTGGTCGACTCAAAAAAATTACCATCACAGTTATATGAGATTTCACTTCCAACGAAGAGACTGTCTAATGCCAGTGAAGATGAGTCCGACTGATCTACCGATCAAGGTGACGAGAAAGAAGGATATGATGCTACTCACTTTATCCAACACCACTCTGATAATTGGCATTCCGATGTCTGATAACTCCAGAAACAGACTGAAGTAGTACCTCCTGTAACACATCAAACACTTTCTTATGTGAAATTGTCATGGAAATCTTGGTTTTGTGATCAAGGTAAAAGAAGAGACGTTTACCATCCCGATAGAGCTTTAAGCTCCTTGGTTCGTTTAACTGGCAATGAAAAATCGCTGATTATGGAGTATCGCAAGGGTGATGATGAGGCAGCTCTAGTTTTTCCCAGTGTGAACTTTCTCCACCAACTACGGCTTTCTGTATCATCACTACCATCAACGTTGTTGATAACCTGAGTTTTAAGAACGTAGAGGTCAAAGCGATCTTCATACATCGATACAACTGCTTCCATATTCTGATGCAACCACTGGTATAGAGCTACCTATCAACAAGAAGAAATGGAACTTTTGTCCATGAGAGATGAAATGTAAAGTGGAACTAAACAAAAGTGAAGTTTTTTTACCTCGTTACGTAGTTTTTGGAGTGCTCGACTAGAAAGGTTACAGATACCTAATCCTCCACTATTCAATTCATTTGAAAATTTGCTGTCTACAGAAATGAGCTCTAGATAGATGCTAGCAACCCCATCCGCCAATGTTATCATCAAGTCTTCCAAAATGGCAACTCCGTGAGTGCGAAAGAAGCTAAAGTCGTAGCAGAAAGCTTTCACGGGAGATCCAAATCTTTGGAAATACAAAAATTCTGCAAACAAATCCTCCTTGCCTGATTTTCTTATTTTGTCAAAAATAGCATCCTTTTCATTTAGCATTCTGATCAGCAAAGCCTGCACATTACGGGCTAGATTCTGGAGTTCATATCTAAATCTGCTATTCAAATAATGACTACACACTATATGATATCGACTTACATTGTCAGAATTAGTGGTTTCCAGAGACAGTTCCTTTTTTAGCCAAGCCGAGCATGCTGCTTGATATGCTTCCCGAACAATTTGAGTAAAACTAACCATCCACTCATCTGAAGTGATTGCGTCAGATATCTTATTTGTCTGAAAAGAAAGTACACCAGCTGATCAGCAGGTATGGAGAATCACATCAAACTAATGTCTTAAATGTTACTAAGGCCAGAGAATAAATCTTAATATTAGAGAGGAAAGAAACAATTAAATATAAGTCAGTAAGGTCTTGCGACAGGGTAATTTAATTCAAATCTTCCCACCACAAAGATTCTTTTATTGCAGGTTTGTGCATTTCAGTATTGTGACATAAACTGGTATCTGCTAGGACAAAACGGACCTTGACGCAATTACTTAACTCAAAAGTGCACATGTCGACACACTATTATTGTTAATAAGATGTGCTCCCGAACTAGAAATCATTGGAACGTCTTGAAAAAAATATGTGCAAGGTGAATTACTGAAGAAAGCAGGTATAAGCTGACCTCTTCTTCAAGTTTCAGGAAACATGACCAGAGCAAGTACAACTGGGGCTCCTGGGATATCGCATACAAACTAAGTGGGGGCTTCCCCTGGGGTGGTTTAGCTTTGAGATCTCTGCTTCCAAGTGTAGTCTCATGCTTAATGGCGTCTAAAGAATCTAAAAGCTTTACTTTCACCACATCCCATACAGACTTCAAATCACCCTCAAAATCTGCCTCCTCCCTACTACATTCAATGCATAGAAGAGAAAGGAGATGCGTAAATACACAACACTTTTTGCTGTATTGATATACCTTACAGCTAAAACCAACAGAGATATATTATAATCATTCACAGATGACTACTCTTACCTACCAGAAGATTCTGAAGTTCCAACACGTGGAGTCTCCTCCTCCTCAACGGTGTTCTCTCTAGAAGAGTAGCTCGAGTTTTTTTGAACAGGAATGACTCCAGCCATATACGTAAGAAAAATACTGGCGGTCAGGAGAACTTGGTCACCAATAGGAACCCAACCTGAACCAGCAACACCATCAAAATCCGCTAGAGAAGCCAAGCAAGTACACTTACAAGAAGAGTCTCCGCGAGAATAATACGATCCAAGATTCAAGGAAGTAGGAACATTATGTTTGTCAGCTTCCCATGATGTGATCTTGCAAACCCCAAAAGTCTTCCTACTTATAGAAACACAACATTCCAACATTATTTATTACTTCTATAAGCCAATTTCATATGGTCAAGAAAAAAGAAAAAAAACAAGAAAAGAGAAATGAGATCAAAACCTTTGGGGAATCTTTACACGAGGGTTTGTGGAGAAGTAGCTACTTTGAGTAAAGTGAACCTTGTGCATCCGTAGCTGAACACACAATGATGGAGACACAACAACATGTCCAACCATTGGTAACGAAAAATGGCGTAACAACTGACGACGACTAAAGCATTGCCTAATCTCAGAAACAGACCCCAAGCCCAATATCTACATCACAAAATAACAAAAAATCAAATTGCAGAACCCAATTGAAACCAAATGGGTTGGCTACTGAATTGAATTTGAGGCATGAATCCAGTGTCAGAACATAAACTAAATTGAGATTTAAGAGTCAAAGGGCGGATTCAAGTACGAGAAACAAAACATTGAAGTAGAGTGAGAAAAGTAGCAAACAAAACCTACCTCGAATTAGATGGAAGCAAGAGATAGAGAAGGACGAATTGATGAAGAGCAGAGAAGAAGAAGAAGAAGGAAGAAGCGGATTGGGGTTGTGCGTACTACATGAAAAGTTTCTCTCTCTCTCCCGTCGTCGTAGTCGTAACCCCAAAAGACAGAGACAAAACGGGAATGATAAAGTTTCAATTGTTTATATGTACATTACTCTTTTTCGGAAGATAACAAACAACTGGGGTGGTGGCGCAGTTGGCTAGCGCGTAGGTCTCATAGCTATCTGAGTAATCCTGAGGTCGAGAGTTCGAGCCTCTCTCACCCCAAATCATCTTTTTAAAAAGTAATTTGATTTTTCGGTTTCAGGATCTCTTTGTAGATGATGAACTCAAATGAATCTATATTGTTCTTGTTTTCCTCTTGCTTTGTTTTAGGCATTTCATATCTGGGCTCTTTGTACACTGGGTCTTTGAAACTTTTATGTCTTTGGGTGTTTTGAGAACCACCATTTAAGAAGAGTATTTCCCATCTTTTTTAAGTGGAAAAAGGGGACATTTGCTTAATCAACAATGCTAAAAGAGTTTTCAAGTGTGTGCTATTGGTTTGGATTTGTCCATTGCGTTAAAGATAGCAGATAGCTTTTGTCAAAGTGATTGAATTATGTGATACCATTTCTGAGTTATTTGATGCTCATGGTCCCCTTCAGACGAGTCTCTCAGTTATTAGGGTATAAACAAAGCTCTGTGTACAATCAAAACTCAAAACACTCGGGTTTTGCGATGAAAAAGGAGTCATTCAGAATTTGCAAACATAGTTTCCTGCTTCCCACCTGTCTCTTACACAAAAAAAAACATGGTGAAGCTGATACTTTACATTGATTCTCATCATTTCTCTCTGTTTACCATTTCATTCCAGTTAGTTCAAAACTCATTTCCTTGGAAGCTTCCAAGTTTTTGTCATAAAAATTTTGATCTAGAGAGAGATATCGATCTCAATGTTGTCTATAAGCCTGACCGTTCCAAACCAAGCAGCAACACAAATCACTACTCCACTCTTTATCTCTTCAACTCCTTCAAGAGTTTCTTGGTCAACGATCTGCATAATATACACAATCACATTCCTCGCATCAAAACTGAATGGTATGTCTACAAATTGATCCAAACCACAACTCAAATCCAATACCAACAGGATGGAAATGCTTACCTCGACATAATCTACCCGTCCATCAGATCCAACAAGTTGTTGAATAATCATACCCTTAAGCTCTGTACAACTGGTTTGCCCTTTTGCTACAGAAGCTTTAGCCATGGCCAGTGACCTACTTATCGACAAAGCCTACCACATAAAGAACCAAGCAACAATAAGCAAAGTAAGCCACTTTCTTGTTCAAATGCCAAAATCTTTTACTTTACCCTTTGCCTTTCTTCATCTGAAAGACGCACATTTCTAGAACTCATAGCAAGCCCATCTTTCTCTCTAGCTATATCTGATCCTACAATCTCTATCCCAAAATCAAGATCCCGAACCTACATAAACAAGGACAAAGCCAAATCACTCAAAACCAATTCCTAAAACCAAACAGAAACGTTCCCAATACTCACCATTCTCTGTATAATCCGCCATTGTTGATAATCCTTCTTACCAAACACAGCAACATCAGGCTCAACGATATTAAAAAGCTTGGTTACAATAGTAGCAACACCTCTAAAGAACACAGGTCTACTCTTCCCACACAAACCTTTCTCCAATCTCTCAACCCTAATCCAAGTCTCATGCCCTAACCCACCACCTTCCTCAACACAACTCACAACCCTCCCACCACCACCGTTGTTTACCTTCTTCCTCTCACCACCGCCGTAGTCATAGAGGTTTCTCGGGTTAAAGACGACGACTTTACCACCAGAGAGAGCAGCGAGCTTAACGAGATCGCCGGAGAAATCAGATGGGTATGTGGAGAGGTCTTCCGTAGGTGAGAATTGGCCTGGATTGACGTAGATTGAGACGACGGTGACGTCGGCGAGGGTTAGGGATTGACGAACGAGAGATAAGTGACCATCGTGGAGGTAACCCATTGTGGGTACTAAACCAATGGTCTTGCCTTGTGATCTCATGGCTCGAGACCATCTTCTCATTGCTTCTTTGTCTCTGATTACTTCTGGTTCCATTCTCGCAGAATTGAGATCGTCTTCTCACGAATGTGGATGAAAATGAATTTAAATTATCCAACCGAAATAAAAGCAAACCAGAGTTAACCGATCATAGAGTAATCAGTATTCCGGTTTAATGTTGGATAGATTTCTTGAACCGAGTTTGTTGCTACTTTAGAGTTTAGAGAAGTAAGAAGAAGACTCTACACAAATCACAAACCAAACTTAAAAGATACAATGTACGATAAAGAGATGGAATAAATCTAAATTTCTTAAATTAACATAAGCATAAATGTATATATTTTAAAATAAATATAAATATTCCTAAACTTTTACATCTTTCATGATTTTCCTAATTTTAGTTATTATTCTCTATCGTTGGATCTCTTCGAATTACTCAATAATTGTTTTTTTTGGAACATTTTTTAGTGCCTAATCTTGCTTGATACAAACATCACATATGCGCAACAAATGAACAGGCCTGCAAATGCAAATGAATGACATGAGTTATAATCTTGACAATTATTAAGCAGTCATTTCACATTCGTTCATCCAAGATGACCAATATTAACATATACCATCAATTTTTAGCTTCTTTGCTTTAGATGTTTCTAAAAGCTTTTTGAATTCGGGATCTGGATTTGTAACCAAAGCTTGTAGATCTTCTTTACGTTGATACTTGATAGAGAGTTTCTTTATGGAGAAATGAAAGCTGTATAGCAAGTTGCAGTGGTCCTCATCACTGGTGGGCAGCCTAAAACGGAAAGTTTTTGGTCCATACGATAAACACAAAAAGGTCATATTGTACTAAATGACACAATTATCTATAAATGCCCTCAAATTAATAGATTTATTCTATGGCCGCTTCTGCTTGTCGGCTCACCCCAAATCGAGCACTGCAAATTGCAATGAGAACTTGTGTGTGGTCCTTTGTAGAGGAGATATCGAGGGAACCATAAAATTTTCATGATTTTAATTCTCTCAACCTTTAAATCGGAATATTAAGAGATTTCACAAAAACTTATAAATTTAAATGACTTCGTTCCCATTATTGTTGTTGTATATACATAGTTACATAAGGAGAACATAACACATTTATTTACCAACCCATCAAACCTATGAAGCAGAAAAGCTATATGATATGATACATACGAAACACAAAATGAATTTACTAGCAAACTAATTGATTTCTAAAAGACGAAATCTGTTCGAAGATTGGGAGTCTCTTAGATTTAAAACTAGTGGATGTCATCTGTTCAAGCCCAAGAACAAAGTCATCGTCTAAGATATTTCCCAAGACATCCTCCATCTCAGCATCTCGCCTACGTGGTAGCGAAGCCTCTAGTTCACTCAAAAGCTCATCGGCTCGTTGCCTTGTCCTACAATCATCTGCACCCAAAACCCTAGACTCGAGAACCTCGTCAAGAACGGATCTTCCCTCGTCAAACCTGCCTTGTTTGATAAGGCACATCGCTAGGTTGCACGATTTGTTAGCGTCTGGCTCCACCATCTTAGCTTTTCTGTATACCGCTTCTGCCGACAAGTACTTAGCTTGTTGCATGTATGCCCACCCCAAGTTCCCCTGTTTATAAATTCCAATTGAATCCATCAGTTCAACGCGGAAAAGGAAACACAAGTGAAACTAGACGAAGAGTTCGAGTTGGTAAAATTTAGTTACCAGTAATCTTGAGATTTCTTGTTGAACCGTCACTTGAAACTTTTTGCCGTGAGAGCGAGCGGTCTTGGTGGGTTTACCATTGAAAGCCTCCCCTTGATAGATCTGCCTCAGTTTCCTCTTCAATAACTCAACTTGCTCCTCCATTCTTCCACATTTCTGTTCATTGTAAGATACTAATTTTAGTATTTGAAAGTGTCTTTGAATATTCGTCTAGCGGAAAAAAACTCAATCTATAATGCATGGTCTACACCTCAATGACTACAAGACTATATATATACAACTTTATGTTAGAGTTCAAGTAGATAAATGTATAGTTATAGTAAGACCTTGTATAAGTCGATGAGGACGTTGTCGAGGGAATCTTGGGAGTTTTTGGAACAACGAGGACGGAAAGATTTGATGGCTTCGATGGCTTCTTCAGAGCGGTCAAGTTGTTTCATTACTAAAGCCATGTCCTTGAGAGCACTGTCTACTCTGTCTCCTGTGTTAATGGCTTTCCAAAACCACACTATGGCCATCTCCGGGTTCTTCTCTATCAACTGTAACCAAAATTATTAAGCCATACTGTTAATGATTTGAAACCTTGCCTAAGGCCATACTCATCTGAAAATATATAAAATTATTAATGTATTTGAGCAATTATGAGATAATGTGATGGCCAATATAAAATGTAAAGAAGAATATTCTTTGAGAAGTGAGAACTTATTTGCAACATTCTGAGGAAAAGTAAACGCAAATATTAATGCGAGAATCTGGTTCGTTCGGTCGGTGTAACTAGTGACTCTCATACGCACACCGCACCATCTTGGCTATAAATTTGAACTTTTTGTGTTCTTTTTTTTCTTGTGGTGCCTAATCAGCTAAAAAGAAGTTTATTTTTTTTTTTCTGTCGATTTAATTAAATTTAACTTTTTAACCAAAAAAATAAGAAAAGGAAAAAAGAAAAGAGAAAAAGACAATTACGAAAATTGTCTTTTCATACCTAACTTCCTTGCTAGATTTTTTCCTTTTTGCAAGAACTCTTAATCTCGTTTTTTTTTTGTCAACATTTCAAGCAAAATATACAATGACATTTCAATCCAAAATTCATACAAATTAAACATAGCTACTTTGATATCCAAGCCCATAGGACTTTAATAATAATTTATTTTCTCAAAGATAACAGTAAAACAAATTTACAAAAATATGGTGGTAATATAATTTTTGCATTTATCACGCGTGTTTTATATGAAAAGCGTGATACTATTATCGAAAATAGCGCATCATATTTACAAAAAAATACACGCAAAAATTATGCTTTTTAGTTACCAAAAAAAATTATACTCTTTTCAACACGAGATTAATTAACAAGTAACCGATTAACATAATCATTTATTGCAATTACTCTAAAAATAAGTGAAAGTTAAGGAAACTAGCATATAAGAATGAGTAATATAGCACACACACAAAAAAAAAAAAGAGTAAGAATGAGTGATTAATTAATCTTTTGAGATTCGATTCATGAACCCAAAAAAAAAAAAAAAAAAAATCCTCAAAGAAGAAGAAGAAGAATCTAGACCTGAGCATGTTTGGCTTTGACATAGGGAGTATCGCCACTAGGAACTTTATGAATCACATGAAACATTTCATCATCTTTCATCGTATTACTCTTTATTGAGTTGTTATTATTGCTCTTCGTCTTCTTCAAGCTTCTCTCCATCTTTTGCTTCTCTCTCACTTTTCTCTTTCTGAACAATAAAGTATACAGATGTCTATTGAGAGGCTGTGAGAGACACAACTTGTGAACTAAATCATATATATGCGTACGTTTGTAACTGTAAGAAATGAATTGGGTCGATATCTCGTCTCTGTTCAGTGGAACTGCCACGTCACCTGAAGACTTCTTACCACGTAGGTGTACGAGCAAAACGTGTTCTTTTACTATTGCCACTGTCTCTTTCTACAGTTTGTGTATCTTCTTTAACAGCCAAAAAATATGTGTATATATACATTTTTGGGTGTGTTTTTTTAAACCACCAAAAGATTTTTCTTTTCTTTCTTTCTCTTTGCATATATTACAAATCTGTTAACCGGTCCATTCTAACTTTGATTGGAAGTAATGCTAACACGAAATTGTATAAGAGAATGCACGAAATCGTTTTGTTTAAAATTCGGAACAAAAGTACATCGACGTTCTTTGACGACGTCTGACATCGTTCATGTATAAATTTGTTACTTCATTTACATTCTAAATTGTCAACATTGGGACGGTGTTGCAGCTGACCTTTAATTATACTTGCATTTCCTTTCAACAACTTGAATATTTTACAACAAAAATGGTTGTTTCCAATTTTATCGAGGGAATTTGTCATGCATGTTAATATATAAACGGAAAATTTTAGCGACAAATCCCTAAATATATTGTAACGGATTGTGTGTGAAACGCAAATTATATATCTCATCTGAGCAGATGGCCCAAAACAAAACAAGCATCCTCTCTCTTTCTACCTCCAACATCTTTCTGACTCATCTAGATATACATATTTATTCATTTAAACTAAGATTGGAATAAATAATATATTCAAATATGTTATTCCATGAAATCTTATTATATAAAGCTTGATGTCAAAATTACTAATTAACAAGATCTTGACACGTGTCAATTATATCATTCAAATGTTGACACATGTTAATTTTAAATTATTAAATTTTTAGAAAATAAAATGTAAAAATTCAAAACCTACCATAGAATCATTATAAGGAAATTATATATATAAAAAATTCGAAATTGTAATATTGTTTACTTATTTTAATTTTGAGTTGCTAATTTTACTTATTATATAAACCTTGATGACAAAATTACTCATTAACAAGATCGTGACACGTGTCAATTATATCATTCAGATGTTGACACATGTCAATTCATTATTAAAATTTTAAAAAATAAAAATGTAAAAAATTCAAAACATATCCTAAAAAGGTTTTTTATAAAAGTAAATAGATAAAATCAAGATCGTGACACGTGTCAATTATACCATTCAGATGTTGACACATGTCAATTCATTATTAAAATTTTAAAAAATAAAAATGTAAAAATTCAAAACCTAACCTAAAAAGGTTTTATATAAAAATAAATAGATAAAATAAAACCTAATTTTATTTCAAATATAATTATAAAATAAATTATATATATATATATATACCATAAAATTCAAAATTATAATATTATTTACTTATTTTAATTTTTGTTGCTATATTACAAAAAAAATATTACTTTTTATATAAGATAAAAAATAATTATGAAAATTATACAATTAATTATTGTTTTTAGAAAAATGTAAATACTCACATTTACATAAAGAAAAAGATTGTTGAAGTAAAAATAATAAAAATAAAAATAGATAGTCTCATATTTTTTCATCAATCAAATAATTTATTCAAAAAGACTGATATTGTAAAATATAAGATAGGAGTATGTAAGATTAACATATGCGTTTTTGTAACTATAAAAATATAAATACTTACCTTTACATAAAGAAAGAGATTGTTGAAGTAAAAGATTTAAAATAAAAATAGATCGTTTCATATTTTTTTCACCAATCAAATAATTTATTTAAAATGACTACTATTGTAACATATAAGATAGGAGTATGTAAGATTAACGTATGCGTTTTTGTAACTATAAAAATGTTAAAGCAATCAGACATATAATAGGTTATTTAATATGTTCATAAAGACAATTTGTTGGTAGTAGTAAAGAATAATGAGTATATTTAACAGTAAAATATTTTTGTGTGTACAAATACACTTCAAGTGGTAATGTAAATTTTGTAAATGGATATACATTAGTGTATTATAGCAAAAAAAAACAACTATTTTCTATAACTAAAAAGTTTATCTCTTTACTTTTATACATTGTTTTTACTTACGAAAAGAATTAAATAAATACATATTCTTTGTTAAATTTAATTTAATTTTAATAAATTTGAACTCATCTATAACTATTTTCCTAACTAAAAGTGTATCTAAATTAAAAGAAAATTTCATGGTTAGTTGCCCAAGCCGGAGGGAAGAAGTTTACAAAAGAAACTTCAGAGATAAGAGAACGTGAAGCACAGACAAGACAATTCACCTTCGTATTTGATGCACGCGGGATCCAAGAGATGAAGAATAGTTGGAAGGACTCCAGCGAGTTGAACTCATCGAACACGTTGGAGAAGGATGGCCAATCATTAGAGGACCTCTCCACAGCGAGTATAATTTTGTTGATCATAGAAATTTTAAAATGTCATTTTTTTTTCAAATAATAAAGGAGACATAACTTCTATACTCGCTCGCTTCCTACTAGACGTGGATAGAACGCATCCAAGAGGCGCGCAGGAGTCCAGGGCAGACCCGCCGCGGGACACATGGTGCCACAACAATTTATTTTATGTCATAATGTCTTCGTCAAACCTTATCACCGACGAATTTCGTCGAATATGTAATGTTACACAAAAAATTTGTTATCATGTATGTTGTTTCAATGTTCTCCGTTTGTAGCTCAGATCTTTTTTCTTTTTTTTTTTTATTTTGACCTTCAATTATTTAAATATCAGTTTAAAATTGTAGTCTTATATATATGATTGTGTTATTTCACTATTTTTTATGTATTTTACTTTTACTTATCTCAAATCACTCGCCTATCCCTAAAAAGAATAAAAAGAAAATCATCCTGGACTCAAGAAAAAAGTAATTGAAAACCATTACGAACTAATTACAAACCATTTTTATATATAAATAGAGTTGGTTCGTTTCATTTTGTTGTCTGCCTTAAAAATAGAGTAAACTAAACCATTGATGAATTTGTCTACCGCAATCACACTTAATTAGAGTAAATTTGGATGCTATTACATTATAGAGTAAAATTGTGTACTCTATTATTCAGCGCAAATTCTCTCTATTGTTTTTGCTGACTGGTTAAAAAAACTGATATGAGAATAGTTTTAATTCTCTGTTCATTATTTTACTCTAAGTTTCCAGTTACACCGAGAAGTGATAGATTCGATCCAAGTTAAAGTAGTGCAAGGCATTTCAATCTCATTACCACAAAAAAAAAAAAAAAGTACTCAAAAACTTCATTATCTGATTTCAATTATCCAATCGTCATTGGAATCATTTAAAAGGATTATGTGAATAAAAATATCTAAGTGGTTGCGACATCAGCAATAATAATTTTAAAATAAGTAACGAATCATCGTCACTCTCACTCGTTATGTGGCGAATACAATAATGAGCCAAAACGTAATGAATCTGGACAGCATAATAAACATCATTCACTAGGTTACAAGACTTGCCGCTTAACTCATACACATGGGGACCATCGGCAATGAGGCAGGCAACACTGATAACTTTTGCGGACTCGTCACTTAGTTAGTTATGTCAATATTGAATATTTTTTATAAATCCGAAACTAGCGGAGAGATTACATGAATCAAGACGGTTAAATAGCTATATTCAAGATTGATTTGGTTTGCTCTAGTCTATTCAAGTTTTTTTTTGGCATAACTTAGTCTTATAGTATGGATGCTTACATATTATAGTACTAAATTATTAATAACTTGTTCGATTACTTTTCTTTATTTAAGGTTTTCTTTTTGTTAATACTTTGATTTATTTTAGCTAGTTGAATACATTCGAATTAACTGAACAAGTCATCTTAACTTATCTTCCTTGATTTTATTCTCTTTTTGTCGTCCATTGTCCTTCATTTGCTTTTGGGTTGAATTCATGAACACAAGCAACATTATATGAACCATATCAGTTGAAACAGCGTGTGTGTGTCTGTGGCGCACTAAAACATATGTGTAAGTCGTGCATGATTTGTTTGCCCTACCTCTCAGAGCTGCCCTCACTGGATCTTCTTGCTTCTTCTGTGCCTTGACGATTAATATATAACCAGAACTGTGTTGCCGACAAACTAGAGAAATCACAAAAGAGAGACTTGATCAATGTATTAGTAAGGCCGACTCTGAAGTCTGATCCTCAGTTAAAATTTGATTGGGAACTCATCATTTATTTTGAGTAATTACTTTGAATACTTTTATACTCCTTTTTTTTTTGTTAAAATATTTATAATATATACATAAATTAATTTTTTAAAAGTACAAATTTAACATTCTACGCTTAAATAAAAGTCTTATAGATGATAAAGAGTGGGTACTTCTCTTTTCTATTTTTTTTTTTTTTTTGTCACGATTCACTTTTAAAGTTCAGTTCTTACTTTGATACTTTCCTACCAACTTTAAAAAATCCATCTTATATTTTCATAGTTGCACTTAAATAATTGTGTTATATACATATTGTTTGCATCTGTTGTACCCACGATCTGTCATCTCGGACAATAGGTAAGAAGGCCTAGGTCGGGCTTGTCTAATGGGCCAAGAGCGTATTACTGATCGGCCCATCAGGCCCGGAGAAAGGAAGAGAGCGCGGAGATGCTTCGTGTTGGTCAGCTCGCAGCTCGGGCCCGGTCAAAGATTCCCGCATTCAAGAGGATTAATTAGATCGCGCAAATCGTGCCCTATTAATTGTGCATTGATTGGGTAATAAATTGGTCGGTATAAATATGTAAGGGGGGTGTCACTTGTAAGGGATCCAATATTTTTCCAAAAACAGCAATACAAATTCAAATACTCAAAAACTCTCTCAATTCAGTTCGGAACTACTTAACGGCGATAAGCTCCTCCACATTTAAATCACTTCGGAAGGAGAAGCTCGTTTTCAGTTCTCACATTTGGCGCTAGAAGGAGGGGAATTATCGCCTGACTCTCATTAGTTCCGATTTCATACACAAACACACTCCACACAACCACCGCTATGGCAACCAGCTCTCCCAATCAGGCATCCTTGGAGGTGATCCAGAAGCTCCTGCAGGACTTGTCTGAGAAGTCCGACCGTCAGCAAGCCGCCTCCACCGCTCTTACTGAACGTTTTGACAGCTTGGAGGGTCAAGTCTCCGCTCGTCTGGAGGAAGTCACGACGACCGTAGCAGACCTCTCAGCCTCCCACCGCGCGTACGCTGATCGGGTCGATCTCCTGTCCTCTGACCAAAACCCACGACGGCGTGCTTTGGATTTCTCCGGTGTAACTCCACCATCCACCTCGCAGGTGGCAGCAACAAATGTCACCCCGGGAGATTCGTTCCCGCATCAAATCAACACGCAAACAGCGCCACCATTGGTTGGCGATGGCCACACTCCGGTTCAGCCCGGCGTCATCAGATCTTCCGAGGTCCCAGTCCGTCTTCCTCTCCCTGTAGATGGAAACTCTTCGACTCTGGGGTATGTTACCAATCCCGAGATCTTCCGCATGCAGAGCGAAATCCGGGATATGCGGTCTGTGATGCACAGTGCAACCACTTCGGCTCCGGATATCTGTCGAGTAATCGAGGAATAGAGGCGAACTCCTTTTTCCGATCAAATAGCCCGAGTCCGCATCAAAGATACTGGCAAATTAAGTTCTCGAGCTACGAAGGAAAAGGAGATCCGACCAATCATCTCAAGACTTTCTTGCTGACAGCTAGCCGGGTGGACCTCGAGCCCCATGAAGCAGACGCTGGGTACTGCAAGCTGTTCGCAGAGACGTTTTGCGGACCGGTACTGCTTTGGTTCGCATCTTTAGCAGCCGGTTCCATAACAAATTTCACCGAGCTGTCAACTTCGTTCGTCAAGCAGTATTCTAGCTTGATCGAAACCGCGGTGACAGATGCTCAACTCTGGAACTTAAGCCAAAAGGCTGGAGAGTCTCTCCGGTCTTACATAACAAAATTCAAGGAGATCCAGGTCAAGAATCCAGGACTCTCGGACTCCACCGCCCTGGCCGCGCTTAAGAACGGCCTCTGGCATGAATCTCGTTTCTGCGAAGAGCTGTCCGTGAATCGGTTCCCAACCATTCAGGATGCATTACACCGGGCTTCGAACTGGATAGTCGCGGAGGAAGACAAAATCGCCGCTGCGCAAAAGCAAAACGCTCCGCCAACAGGAAAACCACGGTTCGAAGCGCCTGCCAAAAAGACTCCGCCTACGACTCCGAAGTCCGGGCCGAGCACGTTCGCAGTCGCTCAATCTCCTAAAAAGAATTCTCCAAAGAATTCACCGTCCAAACCGCCATTCTCACCGCGCTCCAAGAGTGGCGTACTCCCAAGTAACAAGTGGGTCCGAGATGAGGACACGTACTGCGAGCTCCACAAAACCAACAGTCATTCCACTCGTGACTGTAAGAAGCTGATGCACCTCCTCGTAGAAAAGTATGTGGTGGGGGAAATGCCAGACGTAACAATCGAGAAGTTAGAGCAGAAATCGACTCCCGAGGTGGACGAAGATGCTCCACCTTCGAAAAAACCAAAGCAGTCTGACGGCAACGAAACCTCCAAGAAAAGAATCGACGTGATAATGGGGGGATCGCGTCTCTTTCGGAACTCCATCACTGCGATCAAAGACAATCAGCGGAAGCTCACTAGCCCCAAGCCGAAGCGAGCTAAGGTAGCAGCAAGCGATCTACCTGAAATTTCTTTCTCCGAGAAGGAAACTGAGGGGCTGGACACTCCGCACGATGACGCACTCTTCATTTCACTTGACGTGGCGAACCACGAGGTCTGCCGAATCCTAATTGACACTGGGAGTTCGGTAGACTTGATTTTCCTCGAAACGCTCACTAGAATGGATATCGGGAAAGAACACAACGTAGGACCGCCCTCACCTTTGGTCTCGTTCACTAGCGAGACTTCAATGTTTTTGGGCACGATCACATTACCGGTGTCCACTCAAGGAGTGGTTAAAATGGTGGAGTTCACGGTTTTTGACCGACCTGCGGCCTATAATGTTATTTTGGGAACTCCCTGGCTCTACCAGATGAAGGCAGTGGCCTCAACGTACCATCAGTGCGTCAAATTTCCGACCCCGCAAGGAGTCCGGGAGGTTCTAAGAAGCCAAAGGACGGCAAGGAGCTGTTACCTCGCAAGTCACAAGCTCCTGATCTAATAGCAACCACAGCTTGAAGTCCCGAAGAATCCAGTTCGGAAGCAGTTAAAAGGTGACCTCACTGTGTCCATTTTCATCAATGATAAGTTCCCGGATCAGGAAATCAAGATCGGAGTGGGATTGGGTAGCGAGCTCCGTGCCAGTCTAATAACCTTCCTAAAAGAAAGTATGGCCACCTTTGCGTGGTCGGTAGACGAGATGCCCGGCATCAGTCCAGAAGTTATCTCCCACGAGCTGAATGTGGACCCTACGTTCCGACCTGTAAAGCAGAAGCGAAAGAAGTTGGGTCCTGAGCGAGCTGAAATCGTTAATAAAGTGGTTGAACGTTTACTGAAGGCAGGACAGATACGCGAAGTAAAGTACCCTGAGTGGCTCGCAAACACAGTGGTAGTCAAAAAGAAGAATGGAAAGTCACGAGTCTGCGTTGATTTTACCGACCTGAATAAGGCGTGCCCCAAAGACAGCTTTCCACTTCCGCATATCGACCGGCTAGTTGAGTCCACTTCGGGTCACGAGTTGAATTCTTTCATGGATGCTTTCTCTGGCTACAACCAAATCCTTATGAACCCGGACGACCAGGAGAAGACTGCATTCATTACGGACCGCGGGATTTACTGCTACAAGGTGATGCCTTTTGGGTTAAAAAATGCGGGAGCAACTTACCAGAGACTGGTGAATCGAATGTTCGAGCATCAACTCGGAAAGACCATGGAAGTCTACATCGATGACATGCTGGTAAAATCAATAGAAGCTAGCTCGCATCTCGCTGATCTGAAAATCTGCTTCGACATCCAGAATCAGTTCGAGATGAAGCTTAACCCCACGAAATGCACCTTTGCAGTCCAATCAGGGGAATTTCTGGGGTACATCGTCACAGAAAGAGGAATTGAAGCGAACCCAAGGCAGATTAATGCTTTCCTGTCTATGAGTTCTCCTAGGACCTTAAGCGAGGTGCAACGCCTTAACGGACGGATCGCAGCTCTCAACCGCTTCATTTCTCGATCTACGGACAAATGCCTCCCTTTCTACCAGCTGTTACGGAAAGGGGGAAAAAACTTCTTATGGGATGCGAAATGCGAGGAGGCGTTCGCTCAGCTCAAAGCTTATCTATCTGAACCACCGGTCTTGGCTAAGCCTGAGTTCGGTGAGCCGCTCTTTCTTTACGTCGCCGTATCGGACAGTGCGGTCAGCGGAGTCTTGGTTCATGAGGAAAGGGGGGAGCAGCGACCAATTTTCTATATGAGCAAGTCATTTACTGGGGCGGAGTCCAGGTACCCTATGATGGAAAAATTGGCCCTAGCAGTAGTCACTTCGGCAAGAAAACTGCGGCCTTACTTCCAGTCCCATACAATCATAATCCTGACGATGCAACCACTACGGACGGTATTACATAGTCCGAGCCAGTCCGGGAAGCTAGCTAAATGGTCTGTCGAGTTGAGTGAATACGACATCGAGTTCCGGACTCGAACTTGTGCAAAGGCGCAAGTGCTGGCTGATTTCTTGATCAAACTCCCACAAGCCTCTTCGGTTAGCAACAATGTCGAATCCCCATGGACATTGTATGTCGACGGCGCTTCTTCCAAGTGGGGAGCAGGAATTGGGGTCCGCCTCACTTCCCCTACAGGTGAAGTGATCGAGCAGTCATTTCGCTTGGCTTTCAGTGCGTCCAACAATGAAGCCGAGTACGAATCCTTCCTTGCTGGTTTACGCCTCGCAGTAGGGATTGGCGTCCGAAAACTCCGAGCTTTCTGTGATTCACAGCTGGTCACCAACCAGTTTTTGGGGGAGTACGAGACAAAGGATGGTCGTATGGAGGCTTATTTGTCCACAGCTCGGGAACTAGTCACTAAGTTCGAGGATTTTGAAATCACTAAGATCCCATGAAGTGAAAACTCCGCTGCGGACGCTTTAGCATCTTTGGCGTCCACTTTGGATCCCGCGACGACCAGGATTATCCCCGTCGAAGTTATCCAATATCCGAGCATTCGACTAGAAAACTCAAACGTCGTCACCCGGGCAATGAAAAAGCAGCTGGCCGCAGAGGAGGCAGCTCGCAAGACGTCTGCGGACTCTTTGCCACCAAAGGACCCAGCCCCCGTTATGCCTACTCCAATGGACGTTCACCCACCTCTGGCAGAGCTAGACGCGAGTCAAATTCCGGAACCGGCAAGCTCACCGGTTGCCAATCAAGCTATTATCCCACATGCTACTTCGAGCGGCATTAATTCTAATAGCTGGGGGGCAGATGACTGGCGGAGCCCGATCTGGGCTTACTTGGAAAAAGGGGAACTCCCAGCCGACAAATGGGCAGCTAGGAAACTCAAGGTTGTCAGTGCGCGGTACTGCGTTCACAACGGAATACTTCTACGGCGAAGTGTAGCTGGTCCGTATCTAACATGCGTGGCTGGTAGTGAACCTGCGATGCTAATGCGAGCTGTTCACGATGGTCCCAATGGAAATCACTCCGGAGGTCGGACTCTGGCTTTCAAAATCAAAAGGCAAGGTTACTTCTGGCCTACCATGGTCACGGACTGCGAAAGATATTCTCGAGCTTGTGAGAAGTGTCAGAAGCACGCCCCATCAATTCATCAACCTGCCGAGCTCCTGTCTTCGGTGTCCGCACCTTACCCATTCATGAGGTGGTCTATGGATATCATCGGTCCATTACATCGAGGACCAGGAGGAGTTCAGTACGTGCTCGCTCTTACCGACTATTTCTCCAAGTGGGTAGAAGCGGCAGCCTATGCGAAAGTAACAAGTGAGGAAGTGGAGCAGTTCATGCTTAAGAGCATAATCTATCGGTATGGCGTCCCGTGTGAAATCATCACGGACAATGGTCCACAGTTCATCTCCTCGAAGTTCGAAGAATTCTGCGCGAAGTAGAAAATTCGACTCAGTAAATCAACTCCTCGTTACCCACAAGGTAATGGGCAAGCCGAGGCGATGAATAAGGTCATACTTGCCAACTTGAAGAAACGGCTCGATGCTCGCAAGGGGCGCTGGCCGGATAAACTTCAGGGCGTCCTCTGGGCGATCCGAACAACACCTCGTCGGGCCACTGATGAGACACCTTTCTCCCTGGTTTACGGAGTTGATGCCATAGTCCCAGCCGATATAGAAGTGCTCGGAATCCGTACCTCGCTAAACCCACTCCGAGCTGAGGAGAATGAAGAATTCCTACAGGATACTCTCGATACAATCAACGAGCGTCGGGACCAGGCCTTGGTTCGGATCCAGAATTACCAGAACGCAGTAGCTCGGTACAATAACTCCAAAATCCGAAGCAGACCCTTGGCAGTTGGCGACCTAGTCCTCTGGAAGTTCACGAGAACACCGAGGAGCTCAATGCAGGAAAGCTGGGAATTAACTGGGAAGGACCGTACAGAATTACTTGCGAAGTCCGAAATGGAGTCTATCAGCTCGAGGACTCAGAGGGAAAAACAGTCCCGAGGTCTTGGAATTCTTTGCACCTTAAACTCTTTTACAGTTAATTTATTTGTATCGAACTACGATTTAGCTTGATCCCGATAAGGGTACGTAGGCAGCCCACTTCGGGTCCAGCTATCCATATTAATAAAAATTAAAGTTTTCTTAAACTTTTTTATTAATAATGGTTTCTCAAAAAAAAAAAAAAAAAAAAAAAAAAAAGCCGAAGTCTAACTTCGCATATAAGCCGAGATTCATCTTTGCAGGTCTAAACCGAAGTTTTCACTTCGTACTCAGCTTTACTTCAAAGCTTAACGTTGCGAAAACTCTAAACCGAAGTTCTTACTTCGTACTCCACTTTACTTAGTAAAGTCAAAACTTAGTTTCTTATCTAAACCGAAGTATCCACTTCGTACTCAACTTTACTTATTAAAGTTGGGGTGTCATCTTTTCGAACTACTTAACCAAAGTTTTTACTTCGTGTTTATTCCTGCTCATATCATCTTTTAAAACAAAAGATTGCGGAAATTAAGTTCGCATTTAAGATGACAAAACAAATTTTTTTTGGAGTGGTCACCACGACCAAAACACTCCAAAACGAGTTTGAAAATAAGTACTACAAACAGGGGGGCAACCTGTGCCAAAACAACCCCAGAACGAAAACTAAGGATTAGGAAGAACGGGATCAGACGCTGCTTCGGATAGGGCCAAGCCCATCTCTGCGAGCTCCTCTTCCGGCCTGGTGTTCGCCAGAAAATCGTCCATTCCCTGCTTTGACATCTGCCCGAGATTAGTGCCGAACTCGTCGATTGTGACGCTTAGCGGGTTCTCGCTGCACAAGAGATCGGGTGTATCCGCCAAAAGATCTGAGAATACTGAGAGGTCGAGGTCACGAGGAGTTACCTTCGAAACCTTCTCGTCCGCCTCCTCTTCGTCAGCTTTCAGGAGTCCGAGCTCGGCCTCCATGTCTTGGATCTTTCCTTTGGCGATCTCCTTGATCAGCATCCGGTTCGCCCTAATCTCAGCAGCTCGGACCTGAAGCGGAGCTAGCTTCTCCCTCTTTTCGAAGGTGACCCTCACCTCCTCAACCAGAGGACGGAGAGTCCGCCTCATTGCCTGCCTCTCCTCCCTTCGCACCCTCTCATTCTCGCAGCTATTGCCAGCTTCGAGTAGCTGATTGCGGAGCTCGATCTTGTGCAACCTGTTCTTGGCCGCCTTCGCATCCTCTGCCGCTTCGAAGTAAAGGTCCCCCGCCTTCTTCAGTTTGTCTCGGAGGTTTTCGTTGGCAACCCCAAGGTCGAGTACCTCTATTTCAGCCTTCTTCATCCGCGCTCGGATTTGTTCGGCTTTCGCTACGGTGCTAGCATTCTCAGCCTCCAGCCTGCCGTACTCTTTTACCTGGGCTTCCAGGTCAGCGATCCTCTCTTGAAGAAGGTTCACCTCGGAAGAGGATGGGGAGACGAACAGCTGGTCCTCGTAGGACGCCACCGAGGAGTTGAACTCGATCATAAGCTGAAAAATTCAGCTCGTAAAAAACGGATAAAATGATAGAAAGAAACAGAAATAAAGACCAAAGGATGTTTACCTCGCCGATTTTGTCCGCAAAGTGGAAGAAGTTCGCACGATTGACCTCGGTCATGTCAGCAAATGCCGCGATCCGAACTCCGGGCCGAATGTAGCTCCTCATTAGATCGGCTGGGAAAGCAGGGGGTACTGAAAGATTTTCGAGCAAGTCATTTCAGTCATCAACTATCGAACAGTCAAAGGTATAAAATTAAGAGCATCTCAGAAAAATTTTTACCTCGGGTGAAAGGTCGTTGTTCCTTCAAAGAGTTTCTTCCAGAGGAGTCTCCGGAGTCTTTAGGCGGTGGGGCCTCCTTAGATCTCCTCTCCGAGGAGGGACCCCTGTCTTTCGAGCTAGATCTACTTCGCTCATCCCCTAATGGGCCAGTCCGGGCTCGCCCCTTTTCACGAGAAGAGGAGGCGGTCTCAGGCTCCTTCCTCTTCTTCGATGAATCAATTTGCTGAGAGGAGCCCTCAGCAGAGGTTTTCTTCGGCGCTGGGCGGGGAAGCAGCGACCTCCCGTGGCTCGTCGCTAGAATCAGCAATGACAATCACGGGAGGAATCAGCGGGCCAGCAGGAGCCCTGGCTGATCCTGTACCAAGCTCGGGAGAGCCAGTTGGAGGCACGGAAGTCCCGCTCACCTCGGGAACGGAGGAGCCGGAGGAATTCTTGTTAGAAATGCGAGCTTTGCCTTCGGCGATGGCCATCGCCATCTGTTTCTTTGCCTCTTTTTCGGCAGCTCGGCACGCCCTTTCTTCCCTGTAATTCATCTCCGAAACGCTCAAGGGGGTGGAACAAACGAGAGAACGCCTTCTGAGCCTCGCCGTGGACTCTCTGATCCTTTTGCAAGAAAAAGAATCCCAAGTGATCTGTCCCTGGCTGCAGAACCTCGAGAAGAACTCTGCGAATGTAGGGCAAAGCAATCCGCGCTCGAAGTGATCTGAAAAAGAAACAGTTAAAAGGTGAGACGGAAAGTCAAGTAACACTTAACTTGGACCTAGCAAGGAACTCCATTCTACCGATTTTCGAAGTCCACTTCGATACGTGCGAACTCCACTTCGATACGTGAGCTCGTTAACCGGGAAGAAGAAATAGGACTTCCGCCACTTTTCATCCTTCTCGGGCAGGTCGTCAAAGACCTTTAGGCCGGCAAGCGGGCTTACGTAAAGCTTGCCCTTGGTACGACCAGTCTTCACCGTGTACACCTGGAGGAAGTCGGCCAACGACAGCTGGTAGTTGAACTCCTCCCCCAGAGTTTGAAGGCACAATACAGTCCGAACAAAGTTGGGGCACATCTGGGAAGAGCGAAGCCCAGTTCGAACATCATCTTCACAATGAGTTCGGGAAGGGGGAATGACAGACCGCACGCAGAGAAGAATATCTCGAACGCGCAGCAGTAACCTGGAGGGGGGTTCTCCGGAGACTCATGAGCCTCTGGGAATCTGATCTCGACCTCCGACGGAATCCCGGTGGATCCTGTAATCTCGGCTATGCTCTCCGCAGAGAGAATTGACGGCTGGTGGGGGCCTAAAACGCCCGGAATCAAGGGTTTTGCGGTTTTTCCCGATGAGGATTTCGGCGGAGACATGCTTTTCCGGTAAAAGTAGCAAGAAATAAAGTAAGAGTGAAGGATTCTCCGGCGAAAGTAAAGAAGTTCACAGAGGAAAAGAGAGAAAATCGGAGAACGGAAAACACAAGCACAATTGGGGATTGAGAGTGAAAGAGAGAAGTCGAGTTTACCTTTATACACGGAACCAGGGAGTAATGATTACCTGGGGAAGTGAAAGGTCTCGCACCGTTTTCTCTCTCTCTTATAGTTAACACGCCACCTAGTGGGGCCCCGAGGCTTGTTCGGGAAGGCAAATCCCATCATTACCACGATCAAATCGTGGAGATATGGGGAATATTCAGTTTCTCGAAATTGATCGCTTGAAGGTTAAAAGTCCCCCGAACTGTTCAACTCGGGAGACTTGGGGGGCAACTGTTGTACCCACGATCTGTCATCTCGGACAATAGGCAAGAAGGCCTAGGTCGGGCTTGTCTAATGGGCCAAGAGCGTATTACTGATCGGCCCATCAGGCCCGGAGAAAGGAAGAGAGCGCGGAGATGCTTCGTGTTGGTCAGCTCGCAGCTCGGGCCCGGTCAAAGATTCCCGCATTCAAGAGGATTAATTAGACCGAGCAAATCATGCCCTATTAATTGTGCATTGATTGGGTAATAAATTGGTCGGTATAAATATGTAAGGGGGGTGTCACTTGTAAGGGATCCAATATTTTTCCAAAAACAGCAATACAAATTCAAATACTCAAAAACTCTCTCAATTCAGTTCGGAACTACTTAACGGCGATAAGCTCCTCCACATTTAAATCACTTCGGAAGGAGAAGCTCGTTTTCAGTTCTCACAGCATCTACTTATTGATATTTATATTTTGTTCTCCATTAATTATTTAATCAGAAAGACAATTTCATCCTTTTGTTGCAAACTCTTAAACCAAAGTAGACATTGTGCTTCGAATTTTGAAATTCACACTTTTTATATTCCCATACATATATATTTTTCTTATATGGAAATTTATTTTAATCTAAATCTATGGTAAAAAAATTTGCGGATCTACCAAACAGTACGTGAGTCGTGGCAACAATGCTGGCCAGAGAACATAGTTATTAGATCTTGGTGAACCAAAATGGGAGCAATTCGACCACTAAGGGAAAATAAAACAGTACCCTCCAAATCTTGGAGTTGATACATTGGAACAACATGTTTTGAGATAGATGCGTCTGGGAAATGCCTAATTCAGTAGACAAAAGTAATTAATGAATGGCAAACATGTAAGTGAAGTCCTTAGATAATAGTAGCAAGGGTAAGATTGTTTAGGAGAGTTTCTTTTTTCTTCTCGACTACTATAAGTGGACTTGTTATCTCAATGCAAGAAATCAACTAATCAAGGTTTTAATCTTCTTACATATAAATTTGAGACTTGATAGTGAAGAAAGTGCGTGGAGAGGTTGTAATCTAGTGATAGTGAAAAAGTGGGGAGGTTGTAATGAGATATCCTAGGAACATTTTTCACAACAATTATGTGGAAAATTTGGATCTGGGCTTCGGCACATATAGTTTACATGATATTCTGATAAAATACTCTCATATATTAATAGAAAAGCATTCCAAATTCGGGTTCAAACAATGTAGTGACCCAGCAAGGAGAAGTCCATTATGTAGCGGCATTTCAGTGCGTTTTTACCAGCGCTGACCGGAGCAGCCGAAAAGATTTATAAAAAAAAAAACAAAACAAAATTGAGTGAGACTCGATTGGACACATTTATTTAGGGAGTTAAAAGGTTTATATATAACATTCTATAATAAAAAGTCAATTTTAAAAGAATTATAAAGTTTGAGGGGTTTCTTGGAAATTACTTTAAAGTAAAACACTGAACGATTTGTTAGCTAAATATGTACCCTAAAAATCGAAAAGCCTTTGAAGCAAAGAAGAAGAGCAGAGGAAAAAAAAAAAATCAAAAACCCTTTTTCACTTGTTCGCACTGTTTCTTCCTCATGGCGAACAATCCTTCGCAGCTTCTTCCATCAGGTATGGATTTCTCTACTTACATCTCCGACTTGGGTGCCTTTTCAATAGGCTGGATCTGCTATTTTGGTACCACCAATTTTGTTGAGCGATTTGGGTTGTGTGTGTTGTGCAGAGCTAATCGATAGGTGCATAGGATCGAAGATATGGGTTATAATGAAAGGAGATAAGGAGCTCGTTGGTACTCTCAAAGGATTTGATGTTTATGTCAACATGGTCCTTGAAGATGTCACCGAATAGTAAGTCTCTTCTTTTAGGGTTTTTCTTCTTCTTCTTCTTCTGAATTCGATTTTTTTTGTTTGTATGTTGTTTAGTTGGAACTTGTATTGCCTTGATCTATTACGCTTTAGGTGGTGATACCATAGATGTGATAATGCAGAACCCCCAGAACTCAGCCTTTTGGTTTTTGTTTCTCAGTGCCTTAGTTTTTTTTTTCTTATATTGGTAATTGGATTGCGTTATGCTAATTTCAAGTTTCAAGACTGACCCAGAGAACGGAGTTGAACCGTAGTTGTGAGATGCAGAACCTAGATTTTGGATTTTGTTTCTCAGTACTAAGTGTTGTTGATTTCGTTATGCTCATTTCAAGTTTCAATACTGACCCACCCCAAAGAGTGGCGTAGTAGCGTTGGACCGCTTTATGAACATTGAGCCATAGTTGTGATATGCAGAAACCTAGACTTTGGATTTTGTTTCTCGGTACTAAGTAAGTTTTTTCAGTGATTGATTGCGATATTGCTTATTTCAGAATACTGTGATCTGATTGAATGACGTTCATCGTGTGTGTGTATATATAGTCTTATTTAGATTGGTTCGAATGTGGTTTTGGTGAGTTTTTTTTTTTTTTTTTTTTTTTTTTTTTTTTTTTTTGTGGTATGTGGATTAGTGATTTAATGCTTTAAACTCCGGAGATTCATAGATTGAGGTTTTTGCTGTATCAGATTCTTTTTGAGATGTTACTAGAGTGTGTTACTAATTTAAGCATCGTTGTGCAGTGAGATTACAGCTGAAGGAAGACGGGTTACAAAGCTTGATCAGATCCTGCTCAATGGAAATAACATAGCCATTGTAAGTCAATACACCATTTTATCTATATTTTCCGAAATTGACTTCTTCTAACTGTAGCCAAACTAGCCATACGCTGTAGAAACTTCATTCTGATTTCTTTTCATCTTTATTTAGATAAACCGTTGACCACTTTAATCGTCGAAATGCTAAGAACCCGGTTTTTAAAATTGTTTGTGATGTAGTTGGTGCCAGGGGGGTCTCCTGACGATGGAGAATGAGATTTGCTGCTTTGTGTGTTCAGAATTGTGTGAGGAAGGATGTAACTTTTGGTTTTAGATTAACACTTTGTTCACAGAAAAGTAGTAGTTGATTTCTAAACTCAGAATGACCAAGTTTTCTTTGTTCAACAATGTGAAAGAGAGCTACAAGCATCATATTTATTAGACACGTTGCTTCTGCTTATTCAAGCTCTCTACATTGCTCTAATGACCTTCCCCATTAGCCACTCTAGCGTTGGATAAGTTATCAACAGAGTCTCCCCTCTCAAAAACAGCTGCAGCTCCCATACCAGTCCCTGTTACATATACATTTTATGCATACCATCTACACAAAAAATCAATATAATTATGGAGCCTATTCAAACTGTGAATATATTACCTATGCACATTGAGACTACTCCAAAGCGGCAATCCTTCCCTCTCCGCTTCATCTCGTGCAACAATGTTGCAACACATCGAGCTCCTGTACATGGAGACTTACTCTATTAGCCTATACACATACACATCTTGCATATTATTATCTGTTTAAGGCAAAGCTTGTATAAAGTAGTAACCTGTAGCACCAAGAGGATGGCCAATAGCAATGGCTCCTCCATTAACATTGACCTTTTTCATATCTAGATCTAGCTTCTTGCAGCTGTACACATACTGAGATGCAAATGCCTGTTTTTTCACACAGTTCATCAATGGAGAGATTCATAAGTAAGGATAATTCCGAAACAGACAACAACTAATGTGAAACATTTCACTACCTCATTGATCTCAAATAGATCAATATCGCTGACGTTGAGCCCTGCGAGGTTAGTTGCAGCAGGGATGGCGACAGCTGGACCGATGCCCATTACAGATGGATCCACACCAGTTACAGCAAAACTCCTACATTGTTTCGGGATCAGATTTGCTCGGTTTCTTAAACCATCAAAATGTAGACAAAGTCCTCTCCATATTCATTTTACCTGAATACTCCAAGAATGGGAAGTCCCTTCTTCATTGCAAGACTTCTCTTCATTAGCAGAACAGCTCCAGCACCATCACTAATCTGACTAGCATTGCCTACACAATTCACATATATAAACAAATGCTCTAAACCATGATCTCGCTTTTCTCAATGAATTGTGGAAACATATTTCTCACCAGCTGTGGTGGAACCATCTTTTTTAAAGACAGTCTTCAGCTTTGCCAAATCTGCCATGTTTGAGTTTGGACGCACACCATCATCAACAGATACAACGATTGCCTTCTCTGCTTTAGTCTCCGGGTCCACAATCTGTTAAGGAAAAATATCGTTCATTGAGAAATCAATCTCTAGCAAAAGGGTTTTAAAAAGAAGTTGAGGAGCTTTCTTGTTTTTTTACCTTGGTAGCAACAGGAATGATTTCATCCTTGAGTTTACCAGAAGCGATCGCAGCTGCAGCGCGCTTGTGAGACTCAACCTGTTGATTACTGATAACTCAGTACTTATATGAATTTAGAAAGAAACAAAAAAAAAGTGAAGAGAATAGGTAAACTAACCGCAGCCATATCTTGCTCTTCTCTTGTAACACCATATCTTTTTGCAACGTTTTCAGAAGTAACTCCCATTGGAAGCAAACAATCACGGGCTTTTGGGAATTCTAGTGCCTGTTCCCATTTAGGAGTTTTACAACTGTTCTGGTTGAATAGACTTAAAAAAAAGAATCATTGAGACAACGTACTCTCGGATTAGAGGTTTGAAAGCCGCCTCCAGGCATACTATCAGTTGACATTGACTCCACTCCAGCACCAATACCTGTTGCAGTTCACAACAAAGATAATTGATCTCGCGGCCTAGACAAGTAGCCAGCTAGACACTACAAAAATATGATGAAGCTGTGTCTTACCAATGTCGTAATATCCGGCTCTAATAGAAGCAGCAACATCAGCAACAGCTTGTAGTCCAGATGAGCATTGTCGGTTAACAGTTCTGATTGGCACGGTGTCTAGCTCGTCGTAAAACAACAGTAAAGCAACACATCAACAAATTTGTTTGTCTATGATCTTCCAATGTAAGAATGTAATTAATTGATTTTGAAGTACCAGGGAAACCAGCAAAATAAGCTGCAACTCTACATTCCATTGCTCTCTGAGAACCGGGAGCTAAAACCGTACCAACAACGATATCACCAACTTCACTTGGATCCAAAGATGTTCTTTCCACTACAGCCTAAATTAGAACAAAACATTGGAACATGAGAACTCACAGATACTAGTTACTAGTTCCATGTCTGAGCAAAGGTTTTTAATTGATGTACCTTGAGAACAGAAGCTAGAAGATCATCTGGAAGAGTGTCTTTGAAACCTCCACGTTTCGCTTTGCAAATGGCGGTACGATATGCCCTGAAGAAGAAGAAGAAGAAGAAGAAGAAGAAGAAGAATCAAGAAAACAAGAAACCTTAAAAGAAAGTGAATGTGAAGCAACTGAGTTTGGAGGCACCTACGCTACAATCACAATGTCGTCTCCAAAAGCAGCCATTGGAGAAACTTCAGAAGCACAATTCACAGGCTAACATAAAGAAAGATTCAAGTCAGAAGAACACACAAAAGAAACTTGTGATCATCTTTCCACAAACAATTTCAATGTCTAGTAAAACTCTCTGACTCAACGATTAAGACAAACTAAAACTTACAGACAGAACAGAGGATTCATGATTAAGAGAAGAAGAAGAAGGAATTGGATTGAGATGACGAAGCAAAATCTTCTGTCTTTCAGCAGCTTTATCCATGATTCTCTCTGTTTTTGTGTTGCAAAGCTCAACTTCAAAATTTGTGATTGAAAGACAAAAGCTTTCTGTGTAAAACTCAATTGGGTTTGATTGATTTTTCAGGAAAGGGATAGAATTTTTTAAGTATAAGAAGAAGAAGAAGAAGAAGAAGAAGAAGCTTCAGTGTTATCATTTTTCTCGTGGGTATCGTTCTCACTAATCTGGTCGTGACTGGGATCCTTGCCCACCTTGTCTTGTCGTATCGTAAACAAAGTTAAACGGCGTTACGAAAATATATCGCATGTTTTTCGTGTTTTACGCCACCACCACAGAAACTCACACCGTTAAGACTGTCACCGGATTTTTAATGGGCAAACCAAACCAAACCCAACCCGGGCCACGTGACAAGAGTTTTTATTTTTTAACAAGTAGACATCATCTTTTCGGGTTAGGATAAGAATGTTTAGACTTTTAGAGAGAGACTTATTATATAACTGCGTCCGATATATAACGTGTTGGATTGAATAATTACGGATATCTATATAATTTATTAAGACCCGTAAAATATTACAGATGAAGAGGGCTCAAGAAATTTACCGGACGATGGATGAGCTTTGGTGAGAGTCAGTTCCAACACGATATGAAAAATCTGAATGTAGACAATACGCAAATGTGGAGAAAAACTGATTGTTCAAAGTTGTATGTATATATAAAAAGAGTGTTGAAGGTTGGATGTGAGAGAAAGAAGTGACGTTACATTTGGTATTTTAACTCTTATGACATACTCTTTTGCTCGTCCACCACTCGTCTTACCAGCCTCCATTCTTACGTTTTCATCGCTCTATGCTACCTAACCTTCCCTTCTTTTCTTGCATGCAAAACTATTTAATTCTATTTTATTTATTGCTTATCTTATCTATTACAAAGAAAAGTTTAATCTAGAAGCTTTTTCACAAGAATAATGTCAAGGTCCATTGTCATGCATAGATTTTATATATCTCTATATATGGAAATAGAATAGAGAGCTGATTAAAGAAGTTGAGGACTTGGGTCCGAAATAATAGATGAAATCCGAAATAATAGATGTGGGTAGGCCATGAGCCATGATTGATATATTTTTGGAAAACAATCTTTTCATTTGTACGACATTAGTAGTGTGTTTGCAAGACAAGAACATTTTGAAGAAAAAAAAATGGTCCTCGATCATAAAAATTGAATCGTAATCTCGTTGAGTTCATGTCAGTTTTAAATGGAAATTGAATATATGATATTGGTCCCTATGGTTGAGTAGGAATTGGTAATAGGAAATAAATGCATGCATGCGACACGATCAACAAACCAATTTATGCGTTTCCGATTACTTCTGATCTCTTCCATTGACAGCACTGTGGAGTTCCGACATCTTTGATTTTATTGTATTTCCTGATTCAAACAAATCTAAAATCGATGTTCTCTGTAAGGGATCGAGACGAACGAACATCCTAGCTCATCGAATCTACCAACTTAGGTATTGATTCTAACTTGGAACATGATAGGAGATATTCGTTGTTAGGTTATCAGAATTTATGATGGAGAATCGTTATAGTTTGATGCGGAAAATTTAAATCTCAGTGTTTGAAAGCATCGATCCTTTTGAGTTGATAGATTTTTTTTTCCAAAATTGATCAATATGCGGAATATAAGAAATTATGATTGGTTTCATTGAGTTTCGAAGTTAAAGAAATGGTATAGAGGAACTAGCAGAGATGAATTCATGGATTTACCTGAGTTTAAGAGCAGACAATGTCAATTCATAAAAAAGATGGAAACATCTTGCTCTTGCTTCCTGTATATTTTCTTAAAAGATTAAAGAAACACAACATTTTTTTTTTCTTTTTTTCATCACTACAAGAAAAAGAGATCATTGTGACATTAGCTTGAGACAAAAAAAATTTGTGACAAATTTGTGACTTTTTAGAGACTATGTTGTGACATTATTTTTTAGTCATAAATTCGTAATTATTTCGTCATAACATTATTACGGATTAAGTCGTCACTAAAAATTGTCACCATTAGCTACTAAATAGTGTCAATATTATTAATCGTAACAAGTGTGACGGTTTTACTACAAATATGTAGTTACAAATAGTGACGTTAATTTGAGACAAAATTATTTGTCACACATTTGTGATCTTTTAGATACTTTACTGGGAAGAAAAAAAATTATAACAAGTTCGTAATTGTTTGGTCATAATACTACGGTTACAAATTAATTTATGACAAAAAGTTGTCTCAAACATTTACAAAATTGTTACGATAATTTAAGTCATAACTATTGTAATGGTATTATGATATTTTTTTATCAAACATACATTGATTAACCAGTTAAATATACTTTTACAAAGAGAATGATCATTGTATTTTATTAAGGAAAATACAAACTACTAATTAAAATCTTTCTTTTATAAACTAATCAATTACATCTTGAACATTTGATACTAATCCTTAAAAACTGAAAATGATTGTATTGTTTATAAAGTAGATAACTATTTTAACTTATAGTTAAATATCCTTCATAAGTTTACTTCATGTCTATCCATCTCATGTCCACCACTTAATTAATCTATGAAACAACATGAATATAAACAAAAAAATTGTTATAAGACTAAATGATTGTTAAACTGTGAATAAATTTTGTTAAAATCATTTGAAAGGTACGTGAAAACATGTTATATTTTCATTAATTAGTGGCTAAACATAAAATATTGTTATGTTTCTTAATAATTAATATTTTTATGTAGGTTGTCCAATAAATTCATGGTTGCTGCTAATCCTGATTCCTGGCATAAGTGGAGATAATCTAACCTTGTTTAGAGAAAAAGAATTTGCAAGTTGGTTACTATAACATGTAAGGACTTATGGTTATTTTAAAGCAGTTTATTATTATTTTTTTTTGTCAACAAGCACTTTGAATTTATGATTAAATAATTTTATTATATTTTAATTAAATTTAACAAAGCAGTTTAAGATACCATATACTAGATTTTTAATTTTTGGAAAATATTTTATTTTTATGAATAATTAGAATTTTAAGCGCCTAAAGATTTCCGAAATATTTAGTAATTTTGGAATTTCCCTCTTAAACTATTTATTAGTATACCTAATTCACGTGTATTATATATAAAGAATATACCTAATCCTTAAATTGTAACCCTAATTGATAACTTCATTACTCTTTCTTCTCGCCGCTTTGTTTCTCTCGTTCTCACCGATCACTCTTGCAAGGTTGGTGCCCATCTTTTTTATTTAATTGTTAGATTTATATTATGCAATCAATCGTTGAAATTATCCTTTTCTCTATTTTCATCTTTTTCTATTATCATGTTCCAGCACTTTGTTTACTAAAATATTGCATCATCATCGTATACACTTGCGGAGTGATTTGATTTTGACTAATCTAATGGATATATATAATTGTATATATAGATTTTCCATTTGACTATTCTAATCGATCTATATGTATATATTTAGATGGAGTGATTGTAGGAAAAATCGATGAAGATGTGCAAGAACTCTTTTCACAGAGAGAGTCTTCAAATGGCCAGGAATTGGCAATAGAGTCTAACCCAAAAGGAGAAATATGAAATTTATGTTAAGGTAATATTTATAGATTAAATTATGCATAGGTACATATTTTTTAATGAGTTAAAAATTTATTATTTTATTTGCGTTTGAAAATGTTCATATACTTGTATGTTTTTTTATAGATTGCTGGAATATCAAAACAAAGCTGCAAAATGGGATTTCTATGTCTTTGGATGATTCATGATGTCTCCAAGCACTTGACATTGAAAACATCTATTCCTTCACAAGTTTCCAATGGAGTGGGTAGTTAATTAAGTTTGGTTTAGCTTAATTTCGTCTATTAATAATACTCCAGTTTTTTATATTGGTTTTGTTTACTTTAATTTATAAATTAATAAAAAAATTTATTATATAAGTTTTTTTTGTAATTATTAATATATAGCTTATGTATCATTGTGACAATAATTTAATAAAACAATAATATTTAGAAAATAGGAGACGATGGTCATTAACTATAATCATTTTGACACTAATGGTTGGTCGTCATGAGTTAAACATTATAACGTAATAATAGTAACAAAATGCATTACGGTTTTGAGACTAAAGTTTTGTCGTAATTGAATGACAGTTTTGATACATGTTCTTAGTTAGTAACCGTGACGGAAAAGCGACTTTTAACAGGTCACTAAGTGTGACATTTTGAGACTACAGTAGCGTCGTAATTAGTGACTAACTTGATACGTGATTTTGGTCATGAAATAAAACGTATTTGGAACGATAATTTTAGTAAGCAATTGTGACATTATAGATACGTTTACAAATCGTTACATTTGGTGACGAAATAGATACATATAAGTTAGTCGCAACTCTTGTGACGTTTTAGTGACTAAAAAAAATTTGTGACCATTGTATTGTAACCATTCACTAATCGTCACAGATACGTAACAATATTTTTATTGTGACGAAAAAATATTATTATGACGGAATATTACGTGATAATGAACTCCTTTTCTTGTAGTGCATGGAATTAATGATGAATTTAAATCATTAGTTTGATGATGGGTTTGAATGTTGGCATGTTGCAAGGTAAATATATGCTTAATGTGTACTCTCGTTTTAAGCATATGTATTGTAGGATGCACGAATTGACTAACTACAAAAATCTATGATTATTGTATTTAGGGTCTTTAGGCACACTTCTCTCATCATTATTGCGGAAAAGGATGTATAGTCCTATAATCTACCGGAAGAGAGCCCCTTTTAAAGTTATGAAGATACAGAACAAACTTTGACCAAAAAAAGAAGATACAGAACAAAATTTTATTGGCTAATGAAGAGGGGCTGGCGAGGTTCAAGAAGTGTCCAACATTGTGGATGATATGTCTACAACAATATTATATGTTTACATGAAACATTTATGCGTTTATGTGTAAAACTATACAGTTGGTCAATCGCAGTGTTTGCGGTTGCGGTTGCGGGAGATTGCGGAAGCGGATAGTTGCAGTTTCAAGCGTTATTAAGCGTTTTGAATGACTGATTTAGTATTTTAAAATAGGTGCGTTTGCGAGAGTTTACGACTGGTTGACCAGCGGGTGAAATAACGGTTAAAACATAATAAATGTAATATATAATTATATAAATGTTTAAAATACCAAAAAGATTTATTAAACTTGATTTATAATTAAAATTCATTAGAAAATACTAAAATAATTATTTAAAAAACAAATAAATTTTATATTGAAATACTTATTACTTTATGCATTTGGCTTTTTACCAAAACTTTAATCAAGTAATTTGATAAATGAAAAAATATATGTTTTAGAACGTAGATCTTCTTTCTTAAATCTCACACACTCAATAAGTTCCGTGGGGCAGTATTTGCATCGGTAGTAATGATCAAACGAGAGTTGAGAAGAGTCACTCGAGATTTGTTTTTATATTTTTCACAAATAATCATATTTTCTTAAATTTTTAATGAAAATATTATATTTATTTAGATATTTTTGAACCTGCATGCGATGTGCCATTAAATTTACATCAAGTTTTTTGGGTTATTGTTAATTGAAATCTTATTTTCTTCCAGTTTTTTATTTTTTTAATATTTTCAATCATATTCATACTTCATTTTCTCTCATCCTTAGTGAATAAAATAGCTAGATAAAAGATATATAAAAAATATACTTCATTATCGTTGATTTGTTTGAAGTTAAAAAAAAAAAAAAATTCAAAACGTAATCGCCCGCAAACACAAATGGTTGCAGGAAGCAGCTTTTGGAATTCAGTAGTTTGAAGCGGTTGGAAACGATTTATAGCGACTGAGAGCGGTTTGTGTGATTGGTACCAATCACTAACAACCGCTACCACCTGCAAACACTGCGTTTGCGGGAGCTAGCGGGAAAACCAATCAACACCTTATATAGTCCACTATGGTTTCAAGATTTTCGTTGATAATTCTTTTTCTATTTGATAAATATTAATCAGGAAATATAGCGATAAATAACTGAAATCAGCACATTGTGTCGGTTTATATAAATGACATAAACATTATTCACCGCCGTTAATACTTATAAAAACCGACTCTGAATTTCAGACGTTAAACATACTAGGTTAGATCCGCGCGGTGCCGCGGGATGTTATTCTATACATTTTGAAATACATTTGATATTCAAAGTATGATTTTTAATTTTTTGAAATTATATTAATCATGAAAATTATGGTTTACACAATGCTAAGATATAGAATAAACCGAAAAAACCTACAATGTTTGTAACTCCGTAGTATTTGTTATTACAATCATTTACTCGTATAATTGGTTTAACTCTACTATATGCTATGTTTTTTTCTCCTATTATTATTGGAGATATATTAATGTCGTGTTATGTTGTAGTGTATTTTTTGTAGTTTACAAATTTAATCATCTAAGTTTATATAGTTTGTGTTGTTGTTACATTATTTTTTGTTTGTTTCCTTTTGTAAATTACCTGTTCTTTTTTATAACAAGTCCACATATGTCAAAGTAAGTAGACATATTTTTACTTTAGTTTGGTTTTGTGTTATTTTTTAAATATTATACTTATGTTAAACTGTATACAACATTTATAAGGATTATGTTAATTGTCAATGTTATTTTTAAAGTTATAGATGATTTAGTTTTCTTAAATTAAAACATTTGGTTTTCGATCTTAAACATTGTTTAATTTGTCACTGGTGTTCTTATATGTAAATCTTGAGAGGCAAGGAACCTTTGTTATCACACGCCAAAATTCAAACACTGCAATCATCACTGTGAAAAGGAATGAAATAGTAAATGCATAAACAATTTTGTTTGATAATACGTAACTAACTTACTCTAGTTTATGTACGCTTTAGAAAGAGAGTTTATCCTCTAATCACACTTGAGAGATTACTCTAGTTTGGTTCATATCCCTTATATATATAAGTTTTCTCACAAAAACAAAAAAATACTGACATGTTGCGCTCACAAAGCTCGAGAAATGATTTATTTATTTGTCCTCAGCTTTTAATAGTATTTCTATTTACATACCATTGTATATTTTTTTTAAATGACAACCAAAATTTAATTCTTTTATTTTCTTTATAACTTAATTGCATTACTTACTTACATTTCCACAAAATTTTAAGAACTTTTGATTCATATGGTGAGATAATATAAAATCCATATTATAATAATTTCCATAAGTTAAATCTTAATTATTATACAAGAATTTTATATATTCAAATAAAACAAAAAATATATATACTACACAAATAAATTTTATATTCCAAATTATAATTTTACCGATAAATATTATAGATTCTGTATATATAAATTACAGTAAAATTATTTATTAACTATTTTATTGTGCACATAGTGCGGATTGTTATTTAGAATAAAATAAACTGCCAAAAATGATGTTAGATTACAAATAATACGTAACCTTGTGTCCCTTAATCGTCACTTTCCTCAGTTGCCATACACAGGTTAATTTTTACTGTTTTTCTTCGACATTATTGTAACTGGGCTGGACCCATAACAGAAATCAGAAGGAATGATGTGGATTGAACAAAAATATTGAGCTGTATTAATTCTTATAATTTGATTGGCTAACTGTTTTAACTGATGTTTCAACTCCTCTTTCAACTAAAAAGCTGAGGTGTCAACATTGGAGAGTAACACATTCAGTTTTTATTGTATTGATCATGATCATCACTTGCTAACCCGAAGCAAGAAAAAATTAACGTCGAAGCTTGTTGCGTCAGTTTGAAAATCGACATTATGTTATTCAAGTCAATCATTAATTACCGAAGCTAGACTTCATAAAAAAACAAAAATCACTTTTTTGTTTTTTTTGGTATTTAGTGAATAGTGATCACTCACACAGTCACACCATTTCTTGAAGACTCGTCAATTGCTTATAAACCCCATCAGATTTGGAAACAAGCTCTCTATGACTTCCCTTCTCCACAACTCCTCCCTTATGTAACACAGCAATCATGTCTGCTTTCCTTATGGTCGAGAGCCTGTGAGCCACTAACACTGTGGTTCGTCCCTTCATCAGCCTGTCTAGTGCCTCTTGCACCAGTTTCTCCGAGCTCGTGTCCAAAGCACTTGTTGCTTCATCAAGGAGAAGCACTGAAGGATCCTTTAAAACAGCCCTCGCGATAGCCACTCTTTGTTTCTGACCACCTGATAACTGCACTCCCCTATCACCCACGTGCGTCTTGTATCCTTCTTCCATCATGATTATGAACTCGTGGGCATTCGCGGCTTTTGCGGCTTCCATGATTTCTGCCTCCGACGCGTTCTCGTTCCCATACTTGATGTTTTCGTATATGGTTGTTGAAAACAGAGCTGGTTCTTGCTGGACTAATGCTAGCTTGTTGCGCAAGCTACGTAGATTTATAGTTTTTATATCTTGCCCATCGATAAAGAGTTTTCCGTTGGTCGTATCATAGAATCTCATGATCAGTCCGATCACTGTGCTTTTTCCTGAACCACTAGTTCCCACGACCGCAAGACTTTTTCCCGCCGAAATCCAGAGATTAAGATTTTGAAAAATGGTGATTTCGGGTCTCGTGGGATAGGCGAAGCTCACGGCTCTGAACTCTATATCTCCTTCAACCTGAGTGACCAATCTTGAGTTAGGCTGGTCCGGAGGTATTTCACTCTCTCTATGTAGTACCCTAAAAACAGAACCGAGTGCTTGAGTGCCCTTCACGATATCTGGGGTTAACGCAAGCGTTTCTCCTACTGAGTAAGCTGTGACGAGCAATACCATGAAAGATTTGATACTATCCTCAAAGTTTGTCTCCTTCCGCTGAATCAAAACTGAAATGTACCAGAGACCAAGTGCGTAGGAACAGTAGGCGAGACATTGAGATAAACCGTATCCAAATCCAGAGATATGACCTTTGAGTAAGGCATTCTTGGTGGGTTTGGTTAGCTCGCTAGTAAACTGTTCTGAGATTTGCTTTTCAGCACCAAATGCAGCTACAGTTCTTATATTCACAATGGCTTCACGCGCCAATGAAGTTGCCCTAGAGTAAGCCCTTGTGTAATCTCCTCCAAAGCCTTTTAGAAACAATTGCTGTGAAATATTATAGAGCATTCAAGCTTATTCGGTTTCAAAAGTAAAAATATAGCTGAGAGAGGATCTTTGGTTTTGGAGTTACCTCGGTAAGAGAAGCGGTAATGATAAGAGGGAAACAAGCAGTTACTACGGCTGCAACACGCCAACAGTAGAAAAAGGCAAGTCCTAAGGATGTGACTGTAAGAGATATGTTCTGAACTATTGTTGAGAGGCGATCCGCTATAGCACTCCTCACCAAGGTTGCATCAGCAGATAAGATTGAAGTGAGTGATCCAGTGTTATTTTCTTCGAGATCAAACCACCCGATTTCATTCGAAAGGATAGCTGAAATTGTTGTAAAGATATATAAATAATAAAGCATTAAATCAAACTCAAGATGTTTAAAAAATGTTTATGTTTACCTGAAAACAAGGATAAGCGAACCCGTGAAGTAAGACGCTCTCCCATAAGTGTATAGAAGTAATGTTGGAGGAGATATATAGGAGTAGTTATTACTCCAGCTCCAACAAAGATAACAATTACCTTTTCGACTTGTCGCTTGATCAGACTAGGAGAAGGCGAATAAAACGTGATTAACACATAAGCAACCCCCATCGAGAATAGTGCCGGTTGTGATCCAGCAAGAACTGCACCGACTGAGCCAAGTAATGCATAAAGCCATTCTGGAGCATTCAACTTTATAAGTTCCCATATCACTGAAGACGAGCTTAAATCTCCGCCATTTGATTTTTTTTCAGTCTTCTCTTGTTCTTCCCTAAAGCTTGAAGTCCTCCTTGAGCTAGAAACTCTTCTTGAACTAGAAGATCCAGCTTGTGTTTTACAAGTTTCAGACATAATTGATCTCGAGTTTTCTTGAGGTTCTGTCTCTTGGCAATTCACAAGAGTTGCGTAATCTCCTCCTCTTGATATAAGTTCTGAGTGGCTACCGGTTTCCATAATCTGACCATTTCTCAATACAACAATCTTGTCAACATTTCTAATGGTGGATAATCTATGTGCAATGACGATTGTTGTTCTTTTTTCCATGACTGTGTCAAGTGCTTGCTGAACAATCTTCTCTGATTCGGCATCAAGAGCGCTTGTTGCTTCATCTAAAAGTAATATCTTTGGATTTCTTAGAACTGCTCGAGCAATTGCAATCCTCTGTTTTTGTCCTCCTGATAGCTGAGTTCCTCCTTCTCCAACCTATATGGAATGGTTTGACCAATATAAGAAATATAAGATTTTTTTTTTTTTTTTTGTTTGGACAAACAAGAAATATGACAAGATTTATGATCACAAAAAACCAGATAATTTACCTGAGTATTGTAACCATTGGGTAATGATTTAATGAAAGAATCTGCGTTGGCTGCTTTAGCAGCTTCTATGATCTGAACCATACTTGCGTTCTCTTTACCAAGAAGAATGTTGGAAGCTATGGTTGTGGCGAATAATGCTGGTTCTTGACTCACTAATCCCATCTGTTCTCTCAACCATTTAAGCTTTAGGCTCTTGATGTCATTTCCATCCAAGAGAATCTCCCCTGAGTTAGGTTCATAGAACCGTTGCATCAATGATATGATTGTGCTTTTCCCTGAACCACTTGGACCGACAAATGCAAAAGTCTTGCCTGAATGTATTGTGACACTAAGATTCTCAAAAACCATGCTTGGTCTAGAAGGATATGCGAAAGACACTTGATGAAACTCAATCCTCCCAGCTACATTTTCCAATGATGTTCCATTGTCGTCTAATCTCTCAGAACTTTCAAGATTGTTGTTTCCTATCATTTTAAAAATATTTGCAGCAGCAACTCTGCCTTTCAAAATTGCGGATAAGCTAGGCACGGCTTGACCCAAGGCGCTGAAAAATATAAGATAATGATTTGTATGATGCAATTTGATGATATATCAAGAGAAATATTTGGATATTTACTTACAATCCACTGTAAATGACATTGAGGATCGTTGTGAAGGCTTTTGCACCGTTGGTTTTGCCGTGGCGCACAAGAATACTTGCATACCAAAAAAGCAACGCCCAAGCACAGAACAAGAGGCTAAATGTTAATCCAATTCCTAAACCTTTAGCAATACCGCTCCTTTTACTGATTTTAAAAGCTTCCTTGAGAGACTTTGAGTAAGATTTTACAGCTTTTTCTTCACCTACAAATGCATACACTGTTCTCACCTGTGACATAACCTGATAATATATCAATAGAAAATTGTGTTAAGAACTAATTAAATAAAAATAGATCCGAATGTTTTATTAATGTTTTTGCTTTGATTTCCCATTTTGTAGCACATCATACAAATTATGTTGTTAGTTTGGGTTTGCCTTTAAAATGTTTTTGTGGTCATTTTTTCTTTTCTTTTCTGTGTAACACTTTTTCACATGTAAACACTATATTAATTTTTAAAACAAACCTCTTCTGCGATTTTTCCTGCATCAGCATAAGCAGCTTCACTCTTTTCTGAGATTGTAGACATGACTATAGCATAGCCTCCTACTGCAACTGCTATCAATGGAACCACTCCTAATGTGAGCAACGTTAGCTGCCATACCGACAAAAAACCGATGACAAATCCCGCAATGAACTGACATAAGTACCGCAAAACATGGCCGGTCTGAAAAACAAAACACATTTCATCAAGTTTCAAAGTTTTGTTTCGTCCTTATAATTAATTAGAAAGGGTTACCTTATCGCCAATTGCATCTTGAACCAAGATTGCGTCGCTTGAGATGTGAAAAATGAAGTTTGAATCTCTAGTTTCTGTATCGAAGAAAGTAATATCTTTTGCTAGGATTGATTTGAGATAACTTATACGCAATCGCCGTGTTTGTCTTTCCCCTGTTTGCATCCAACAAGCAACACCTGTCAAATTGCCAATAAACCATTTCAACTTTAAAACATGAAAAGCGTTCTTAATTAGTACTATATATATATATATTAAAAATAACAGATCAATGTTGCTAGACACGTACCGATCCAGGCTGATACCAAATTGACCAATCCTAGGTAGACCAAGTAGAGAGCATTCTTGAAACAAATAACAAAATTAGTATTAGGAACTTATTACCAAAAAAATCAAGAGGAAGAGAAAGAGAGAATCTTATTTTAGTGGTTTCTGAAGAAACCTGTGAAACGTGGGAAGATATGGCTTTAGGATCTTTATAAAGATTTCCAAGAGAATCTAGCATTCCACCGAAGAACACAAAGAAGAACGGAAGCGTACCGCCATGAATACAATTGCCTAAACCGCCTAGGAACATTAGAAAGCAATCAACATGATCTGCTGCACCAAACAAACCCATCAATGTAACTGATTCCTTCTTCATCTTTTTCTTCTCGTTCGTCATTGTTTCTGGCTCGGCCTGGATATTTCCATTAGAGGGTGGTTGTGGTGGTTCTATGTTATCCATTTTCACTGAACACAGTTACACAGTGACTAGAAACAGAGAAATACTCGAGAGCGTAGATGAGTAGAGGGGGGGATTTAGGGTGTTTGGCATGTGGGGGAAAAAGGGTAACATGCACGGGAAATACAGACAAATTTCACTTCCCTCTCGCTCATTTAATATCACCATCTGTCTAACTAATTTTTAGACAACTCAGTAAAAAGCCAGGTCCGCCCTGGCCGTAAAGTGGACCATAACGAGTTCACTTCCGTCTCGCTCATTTATCTATATTAGTCACTGTATACATTAATTATGCAGTTATAAAGAATTTCAGACTAAATAGTACATACTGTATGTTTATAGTTTTAAGTTTCTTTTTAACACAACTCACGAGTATTTTTAAAACGAAGCTTCTTTAAAACAAACTCGTGAGTACAAATAGTTCTTCTTTTGTTTTCATTTATGCATGGTTCAGCTCCACGTGAGCACCTCTAACATCGATCGACGTTGGTAATTGCAGATAATCAATGTTCTGGAAATAATTAAATAATCTTTCGCACATCTACCTTATAAAAGACTAAACTTCTTCACATTTTTTTGTCAGTTTTAGACATTAAATCGAAAATCAAACTTTGATTGATTGGCTTTTTCAATCATTTATGGAATAGGGTTTACAGTTAGAGAATTAAACTTCAGAAAATGTAGTCATAGTAAACGTGTATACGATTCTTGCTTCTGATTTAGTTATTAGTTATACTAGGTTGGTACCTGCGCTACGCCGCAGGATTTGTTTTTTATTTTATTTTATCATATTTTTCTGTTTTGTTTTTCTCGATTTCATAATTTAATATATGTTATTTGGAATCAATTCATATAAGTTTTTGATAATTTCAATAGTAATTATTATTATTACTATTATTATTATTATTTACATCATCATATGATACTTGAGTTTTTTATTTCATAAATTTAGTTTATGAAAATATTTTAAGTTTTATTACCTAATAGTTGAGAGATTACAAACCATTAGTTCTTGATTTGTTTCTCACTCACAAACCCTCTAGAATAGTAAAACAGATTACTCTTTGATGTTTACATTGTAAATGTTTTTGATGGATCTCTTAGAGTACTTTAGGTTTAGGCACTTCAAACTTTCTCCTAAATCTCACATAATTTATCTCTTACAACATTACAACATATTTATATTTGTTCTTATCTTACCCTAACACCTAAACTAAACAAACCCATTTAATCACTTGATAAGCTTACAATCAAGTTGGAAGCTTATCATTCACTTGACAAGCTTATGATTAAGTTCTTCAAGCTAAATATGTTAATCTAGCACAATCTTATAGAAAAAATAGAAAAATAAATCAAATTTACTCATTGTCACGTGTAAAAAATATGACTAACAGCGAGATACTATTTTGAATAATTTTTTAGTATAAATATAATTTTTAAACATATATATATTTTTTTTATAGAATTTGACTTATTTTTTTTATTTCATAGAATATATTATGTCTTTACACACATATTATGTAGATACAACACATTTATATTTTTAACTTTTATTTGAATTGCAATCAGCTGAGAAAATATGGTTTTGATAAAACTTCATGGATAAAATTTATTGAACACAAGTAAAGAAACCTAAATGGAAGTATAGAAATCGAAATAGATGGACTTTTTACATGTCTATGAAATGAGTATTTATATTCAATTAAATATGCTAAAACAGTTCATAGACATTGGTTAATATAACTTGTTTTGTGACTTTTGCTGCGAAAGTTTTAATACGGTCATCTACAATTCTTCCAATGAAGCTTTGCCTAAAATAATAAACATCAACCGTAAGAATATTAGTGCAACATGACATATTTCACCCCCAAAAAAGAGAAGGTACAATAGCCGGAGTCAAAAGTTGAAGCACTTGCAATTCAAAAATCTATTTCAAAATTTCTCAGTAAAAATTAACTCAATAAGTGAAAGACAACATGATGTGGCACATAGTTTTTTAATTGGTTTAGAAATCTTAGCTGTATTAATTCAAATGTTTTTATTGGCTATTGATTTTAATTGATGTGTCAAGCCATGCTTCAATGTTGAGGCTGATGTGTCAGAAGAGGAGAGCAACACATCCTTCTTTTATTGTATTGATATACACGTCTTGACGTCGGTTCAAAAATTAGTCATTGAAAAATGGATATACTGTACATGCAAATAATCATATACTCCCTCCGTTCTAATTTAGTTGTCGTTCTAGGATTTAATTTTTATTTCATATTAGTTGTCGTTTTAGATTTTCAATGCAGATGTTTGATGAATATTCCAATCTTATCACTGCTACTTTAAAGTTTCAACCAATGAAAAAATTATAAAATATATTAATGAAGGGCAAAACATAAAATTTAATAGTTTCCTTAATTTATGTGCAAAAACCTTAAACGACAGTTATATTAGAACGGAGGGAGTATGTAAAGATATTTATTATACAGTTTTAAGGCCACAAATTGAACTTTCAATTTTAGGGACCACATCGTTTAACCACCAGCATCCAAAATTCAATTCTCATAAGTTCCGTTCCATACGTGCTATATATATTTTCTCTTTAATGCATCATGCATGGGGTCTTGTCCATTACTTTCCTCAAAGAAGCTTGCTGCATAACATTACAAATTTACAATCTTGGCGACAAAAAAAGGTTCCATCTAAAAAGAGGATTACCAGATATGGTTTAGCTAATTAGCTCTCAGATATTTTTCACAAAAAGAAAAAAATACTTTCATTTAACTATAGATACAACTTTTGTGATCCGTATATTATTAATTTATATTGTCTCCTCGTATAAATATGATCTCCAATTGCAAAGTATAGTATAGCCATGAAAATCAAATACTACGTTCAATCTGAAAGGAAGAGAAAACTAAGATATATACTAGAAATAGGTTCGCGCGATGCGCAAGATATATTTAATTTTATTTTATTAATTACGATATATCTTAAATTTTTTTTCATCGAAATAAAATTTATATTAAGAATTAGAAATGTTTTCATACAACTGTTTTGTTAACCAGCAAGGTAGATTACAACACTCAGAATAATAAGTATTATGCAAACATCCATATTTTGCCAGTAAATGGGCTGCTTTGTTACAACTTCTTAAAACAGATACAATAGAAACTGATTGGAATAATGTAGACCAGAACATAATATCTCTGTAGATAGGCTCAATAGAAATATCAACTTCAGTATGATTGACGATCTTGGTTAAGGTCTCACAATCACCTTCAAATATGACATCACGTAGTCCTATGATCCAGTATTGTTGCATTGATACCAGCAGAGCTCTTGCTTCAGCCTCCAGAGGTTAACTAACCGGTCCCAGCTTCAGTGATCCCCAGTTTAATGGTGTTCTATCATGTTTACGCATTATCCAACCATACTTTCCTTGGTTAGTTAAATGATCGTAAGCAGCATCGTAGTTGCATTTAATTTTCGATGTTGAGTCAGGTCGATTCCAATGGTGTGAAGTGGGAATTGGTGCAGTGATTTTAGCATGGTCTTGGCTTGTGATACCTCTGATCCAATCTCGAACGTCCGCTTTTGCTCTTAGTAGAATGGTTGTTGGATTATCTTGGGTGCCATTAAAAATAAAATTGTTCCTAGCCTTCCAGATGTGCCATAAAAGCCAAAAAGGTAGATACCTTGTTTGTGGTGTTATATCCGTTTCGAGTTGCAGTTCAAAAATTCCTTCTAATAGCGTTTCACAGTTTAAGAATACAGAGTATAGAGAGGTTGTAGGAATATTTGCCAACTCCCATATTGATTGAGCATAAGGACATAGGATTAAAACATGTTCGATTGTTTCATCATTCTGGAAACATCTAGGACAAACTGGGTCCAAATTCATACCTCTGGTGTTTAAGCGGGTAATTGTAGGCAATGATTTTGATATTAGACGCCAAAGGAAATGCTTGACCTTTGGGAGAATATTAATTTTCCATACCTTATTCTTTAGATCAATCGAACCATGTGGAATAGGTGGTAGGTTGTTTTGTTGGGTTGGGTTGTGCATTGATAACCAATACCCCGATCTAACTGTATATTCACCAGTCTTATTATAGTTCCATACTAACCTGTCTGCGGTTACCCTTCTTGGGAGATAGATGTTCTTTATTTTGTCTTGATCCTCCGGACTAATAGATTCAGCAATAAGGTCTGTGTTCCAGTGTCTATGGTCTATGTTCTTTATGATATAGGTATCTAGAGTTGCTTCGGTTGTTGGATCATTGGTACAAATAGGCTTTGGTGAATGAGTTGCAGTTATATTATCCAGGTTGGTCCGAATAGAAAGACCATCTCCTAAAATGTATCTCGAGCCAAGTTTTATGATTTTTAGTCCTTCAAGAATTGAAGCCCACCCATATGATTGGTTTTTCCTCTGTTTTGCATCAAGTAGGGAAGTGTCTTTGAAATAGCGAGCTTTATAGACTTTTGCTATTAGTGTATCAGGGTTTTGTAATATTCTCCATGCTTGTTTTGCAAGCAAAGCATCATTAAATTTTGATAAATCTTTAAAACCAAGGCCTCCCTCCTTCTTTGAATACTACAAACGTTTCCAAGCAATCCAGGGAATTCCCCTGTCCTGATTGCTTTTCTCCCACCAAAATCTTTGCATTAAGGAATCAATCTCATCTAGTATGCCTGTTGGGATTTTAAAACATGACATGGAATAGACAGGCATGGCTAATGCTACTGATTTGATTAAAATTTCCTTCCCAGCTGGGGATAGGTGGCGCCCTCTCCATGCTGATGTTCTTTGTTTAACTTTCTCGATTATGTAATGAAACATTTCACTTTTTTTTTTACCAAATTGTTCAGGCAAACCTAGATATTTGCCTCCACCTCCATGGTTTGGGATCTTTAAAATGTTTTTCAGGCGATTTTGTAATTGTCCGTGTACTCTTGATCCAAAGGTTATCATAGACTTACTTGTGTTTATTTTCTGGCCTGAGTAGTATTCATAAACATCAAATGCCTCTTTGATCGCTTTACAATTCCAGGAATTTGCTTGACAGAAGAAGAGTGAATCATCAGCAAACTGCAAATGTGTAATGGCTGGCACACCATTTCCAATTTTAACTCCATGTATATCACCAGATTGGACTCTTGTTTGTATTAGGTGACTCATAATATCTGCACATAAGATGAATAAATATGGTGATAGAGGGTCCCCTTGACGGATGCCTCTTTCAGGGACGATCGTACCATGAGGTTTACCATTCACTAGAACCGAGTAGCTTACAGAGCGAACTGTTCCCATTATCCAGCTAATCTATTTGTCTGAAAAACCAAATAATCTCATTGTCACTTCGAGGAAATCCCACTCAACTCTGTCGTAGGCCTTGGTTACATCAGTCTTTATTGCCATGTAGCTTTGTGACACTCTTTTCCTTGATTTCAATGAGTGCATAACCTCATGAGCAATCATGATATTATCAGTGACCAGACGTCCCGGAATAAAAGCCGCTTGGGAATCGGAGACTATAGTATTCAAATGCTTCTTGAGGCGGTTTACCAAACATCTTGATATTATCTTATATAGTACATTGCATAATGCAATAGGTCAGAAATCTGAGAGAGTTTCTGGTCTATCAATCTTGGGAATCAAACATATATTCGTATGATTCAGTCCTGGTTTCATGTAAGATGTTTCGAAGAATTCGTGGACTTCACGAATAATGTCAGAACTTAGAACTTCCCAATATTGTTTGTAGAATCGCGCCGTGAGCCCATCAGGACCTGGTGCTCTATCATCACCAATGAAGGATAAGGCCTCCTTTATTTCCTCACTTGAAAACTCATGAGTTAGCTCGTCATTCATTGTTTGCATCACTTTGGTAGGGAAATCCCCAAAATCGATCGGAGAGACAGGAACCTTGCTTGAGGTGTAAGCTTTCGTAAAATAATTTTGAGCCAGCCTCCCAATTTCAACGTCACCTGAGAAAACATCATTGGATTCGTCCTTTAAACTGACTAGGTGATTCTTTGCATATCTTGTTTCTGTGCTAGCATGAAAAAACGCTGTGTTCCAATCTCCCAGATGCATCCACCTATTTCGACTTTTATTTTTCCAATAATATTCTTCCTCTCGATAGGCCTGACATAGCTGATGTTGAAGTCGGGGGATAGATTGTCTATGGATTCTATTAAGACTACTCATCGCTTGATCACGAGCTTTTGAAAGAGTATCTATTTTTTTTGCAGAGTTTATATTGACGATATATCTTAAATTTATAAATATATTTTTGAATTGGATTTTTTAATATGATTTTTTAAAATAAATGTTTAATATGTGTTCCTTTATATATGTGGTTCTTAATGTTTGGATGCAAAATAAAATAAAAAAAACATATCAGAATTTTTTTTGATTGAAGTAATTAAATCCCTCAAAGTTTGGTTGTTTTGGATTTTATTATTTTGTGATAAATTGTTAGATTCTTAGAGCATCTCCAACTCCACTCTATTTTAAAGTCAATACTCTGTTATAGAGTAGCATTTGCTCTAAACCCTAATCTATATCTTACTCTAAAATAGAGTAAATGGTAGTATTACTCCATATGCAACATTACTTTTTTAAACTAACTCTATAAAATAGATTGATACATTGAAAAAAACTATACTCTATTATAGAGTAAAAAATAAAATATATATTGGAGATAGCCTTACACACATGAGGTTTGTGTAGAGACCATATTCAGACATTCAAAACGAAAATTGAGTATTGATAATAGTTTACAAATATTTCTAGATAAATCTCATTTTTCCCTCCATCTTTTCCAAAGCTCTAATATATGGATGCGGTCAAGATTTATATGATGATTCGCTAGATCTCTATAACCAGAAAATTATTAGCGAAACTCATCAACCATGAAAATAAACAAATAAAAATTATGTTTTAGTCTCAATCGTAAAAAAAATAATTGATAAATATTTATCTCTTTGCGAGTGGTTTTACAATATTATATATCCTTTAACTCAATTTTAATATTTGACTTTCTTTTTGACTCCCCAATATGTTGCTATGGTTTGATTTTCTTCAATTAGCCTCTTAACAAATTTCTTGTGAATGAGAAACACTATATGAATGCTTAAAATGTGTTATACTTCTACGATGATGGGTTATTTCTCGGTCCTTGTCTCTATTCTTATTTATTATATTCTTATAATTATAAAAATATGAACTCTCCAACATGTCATTTGGTGTAGATGGAAGGGAAGACAAAATCAGAAAAATTGATATCAACAATAGATACATTCTAATTATTTTTCTGACATAACTACATTTCTAATTTATTTTAACTTACATCTAAATGTTTTTTAATTAACTATATTTGAGCTTATAATATCTATATGTTGATTTTTCCATCAGATTTTGAAGATTTTAAAATTTGATAAGTGAGAAAAAAATCTGACCGACTCAAATTCATCCAATCAATAAACTAAACTTTTAAAACTTGAATTTTGTACTATACTAATGAGATTATGAATCTAGACAATATGTTTTACAAGGTAACAGAACAATCACCAATGATCATTTTGAATAATTAATAAGTGTATTCATGATTTATCATATGCTCCGGTATGTACTCTCTTGAAACAACCCGACCCTTTTTTTTTTTTTTCTTTTTAATAATTAAATACAAGATATAATTAGGTATCCCATACTACTTAATTAAACAAACCAACCCACACACGGTAACCAACCAATAATAAACCAACATCCAATTACATGCACAGCGGAAACATATCAATAATACAAAACCAATACAGTAACACTTCTATCCATTCTATCCAGCAACCTAACATATCTCTATCCAAGGTTCCATCCTAAACAATATAACAAAGACCAACAACATACAAACGAGACCCTAGTTCATCCTCCTCCTCATCGCCATGATTCCACGTCACATACCTGCACACCACAAACAACAATTGAGATGCGTAAGTATTATCATAAATACTTAGTGAGGCCGTCCTCCCATCTACTGGGTTATACACACAAGCATATAAGACCCTCAAGTTTAAGCAAAACAAACAACACACAACAATACATCAAACCAGGAAAACAAGTCTCGACAAAGACCAGTGTCGACCGATTCCTCACGGTGTCGATCGATGCTACAAACAATGGTGTCGACCGATGCTAAACAGTGTCGACCGATGCCACTCCAAATGGTGTCGACCGATGCTTCCTAGTGTCGATCGATGCCTCCTCTGCAGACACGATCTGCGCGAAACCGAGCATCGAACTCTCCTTCCCAATCATCTCGAATCCGTCTCAAACTCACCCAATTACCTCAGAAAACACTGGGAATCACAAAAGCAACGATCCCAAGCAACAAAACAACACAAACAACAAAGAAAACACACAAACAAGAGAGATCTCATGCTTAGATCAACCATGGTCAAGCACTCACCTCAAGAACAGGAAGATTGGATTGAGAAACGTGGAAAACAACACCTCCAGAAGCTCCCCCTTCGTTTACAGCAACAGCTAACCCTCCTACAGCCTCAGATCTCTCCAAAACTCCAAGAACAAACCCAGAAAGTCACAGAAACGTTTTCTCTCTTTTCTCTCTTTCTCTTTCTCTCAAAAGCGGCGACTACCAACAAAATAACACGACCTAGGGTCGTTTTCCCCTTTTACACACGATTTAGGGATTTTAATTGAACCAAACCGAACCAATCGACAATTAAATCAAACCCGACCAAACCGGAAAAACATGGTGTCGATCGATGCCACCATGTGTGTCGATCGACACCCACACCAAATCTACAAAAATTGGTTCGCGGATGTTACATCTCTAATCTTGTAATCACCATTAATACAAAAACTTTTGGAATAATGCATATTAAAATATGGCTCATGTTATAAATTTTTTTGAAATATCTTATACTTTATCTCGCATTAAATTTTGGATAAAATTCATGAAAAGAAAAATGTATCAAATTTAATGTTTTTTAAAAGGTAGGAAAAGAATCACTAGTGATTATTTTGGATAACTAATAAGTGTATTCACGGTTTATCATATGCTCTAGTATGTACTCTCTAATCTTGTAATCACCCTTAATATAATTTTTTTTAGAATAATGCATATTAAAATATGGCACATGTCATAACGTTTTTTGAAATATCTTATACTATATTTCACATTAAATTTTGGATAAAATTCATGAAAAGAAAAATGTGTCAAATTTAATCTATACTAAATAAAAGTTGGAGCTTATAGCTCCTAAGCATGTCCACATAGGATTTAAAACCACCAATAGGAATTATCCATCTCACTAATTAACATTTTTTAAAAATACAAAACTTTCTATATTATTAAGATTTTTTTAAAGAAGAAAAAATTTAATCTATGGAAATAAAATCTAAATAAAAATATATGTAAATTTAAGTTTTTGTTTCCAAAATAAATAAATGATATAAAACTAATCAAAATATAAAAATTTATATTTATTAAAAAATGTTAAATTGATAAACGAAAATGTTTAAAATAAGATTATTTATAATAAAGTTAAAAGAAAATAAGTAAAATCTATGGAAATAAAATCTATATAGTAAAATAAATATAAGAAAATATTTGATAAGTAAAATCTATGGAAATAAACTCTATATAATAAAAAATTTGTAAATTTAAGTATGAAAAAGTTTAATCTATGGAAATAAAATAAATATAAGAAAATATTTGTAAATTTAGGAACAAACATATAAATGTTAAATCGTTCATATATTCTAAATCATTCAAATAAAAATTTCCACATTTACAAAAGCTTCTTTTAGGTTAAAACAAAAGGGAAGAATGCTACTTAGCAGCAAAAAATAAAATAGGAAAGCTTACAAATTCTAAATTAGGTGTATTTGTATAAATAGGCATCTAAAATAGAGAATGAAACAACCTCAATATAATTGAAAACGATAGCTCTACCAAAACTTCTTCAATCGTCAAGCATGTCGTCCTCTTCAAGCTCATTGAATTACAATGGCACCTGCAACTTCTCCTTCTTCAGCTCCATTACTTCCCTCCTTGACTTATGGGATTTGAACTGCTGCTCATAGACCAGAATGTACAACTATTTGTTTGATTATTGATATATTGCAAAGTGGGCAGTCCGCTAAAATTATCGGAACGCTGTTGAAAATAACTCGGTGAAGACATGCCTTACAAACAATGCAAGATTTTCAACTTTCAAAGGCTACACCTAGAAGAGCCTGATCTTCAAAAGTATACTTTGATTGAGATAGAGAAGATAATGCACCAGTATGAATGATAAGATCATCCGTGGCAAAATACTTTGATTTTGTGTTGGTAGTTGTACGTGAAGCAAGATTCCGGCGTTAATAAGAAAGAAGCATAGATGGATGAACAACTAACTTAACCAAAAGACATAACCAATACTATCAAACTCTCTGACAGACGGTAATCAGATTAATTCCCAATTCATTTGATCAAAAGGGAAGAAGAAGAAGAAGAAAAAGAAGCTTACAGTTCTGTCAAACGAATTCCCAATTCCCAATTCATCTTATCATTTATCTAATCCTCTGCCTTCTTGGTAGCGTTGGCAGCCAACTTCTCCAGTTTCCCTAGCGTGTCCTTAATCGAATCCATTGTATTTGCCACCAAACCAATATTAATCATAGGATTAGGATGCAAAAATCGGATATAGAATAAGAAGAAGAAGACAGAGACAGGAGAAACTCAGTCTTGAGAATCGCCGTAGGCGAGTTGTGAAGAGACGATGTTTTAGATTCTCTGTATTTGACTTATGCAACACCACCCACCTGGTTTGTTAATAATTTTTAATATCTATTTATAATTTTTTATCTAGACATCACCGAAGAAAAAAAAAAGAAAAGGAAGACAAAATATTTCTAATGCTTTGTCAAAATATTTATAACTGCTTTACTAATAGGCTAATAACAAAATCTAACATTTTTAAATTTGATATTTCTAATAGCAAGTTGAGAAAATGACACATTATATTTCTATAATTTTTTCTACTATTCTACTATTTTAAAATTACATGAATAATGTTAATAATTTTTTTAAAAAAATATGTTAAATTGAATTAAAAAAATTATAGTAATTTGTTTTATTATTAGATATCAATGTATAGCTATTAAACAAAATAAGCTTTAAAATATTTAAAAGAAATTATATAAATATACCCGCGCATAGCGCGGGTTCAAAACCTAGTGTTTTTTTAAAAATTAACAGAAGAATCACCAATGATTATTTTGAATAACTGATAAGTGTATTCACGATTTATCATATGCTCCAGTATTTACTCTCTAATCTTGTAAACACCCTTAATATAATTTTTTTTGGAATAATCCATATTAAAATATGGCTCATGTCATTAAAATTTATGAAATATCTTATACTATATCTCGCATTAAATTTTGAGTAAAATTTATGAAAAGAAAAGTGTGTCAAATTTCATGTTTTTTAGATTCGATATATTATCTCTATTTTCTAATAATTTAAAAGAAATAGTATAATTACCATTAAATTATTTTGTGAAACTATAGTTTTCTATTATTTCACGGGGTGATTAAGCAATTATGTTATTTTTATTTTCTTTTAGTACATGCGCTTTAAAGACAGTCAAACTATAACTTATAGATTATTAAATAATTAAGCTAATTTTATCTGAGTTTTGGCTTTAATACAATATATATGATTATTGAATACAATGTGATTTTTAAAATATATTAGAACATATTTTCTATTTTAAAATTAGTCTATCATAAATTAATTTGGCTTCAATTTTTATTTTAAAAGTAGAAAAACTTTTTTTTTGTTTTAATTGGTTTGATCAGTAGTTTTTTTAGGTTATATGGTATATGCTTTTATTATAAAGTATATTATATGTTAAACTCAAAGTTGGAAGAAATATATTTTTGTAACAATGTGAAATTTTTTATTTTAAAAGCAAACACCATGTAAGATATAAATAAAATAAAGTATATAAAAAGATGTTTAAAATTAGTGAGAAAGACATATTTTACAAATATAGAACGCCAAGTGTCGTATTGGCAAGCAAAGTTAGAAAAAACATTCTTATATTATATAAGATATAAAGATTCATGCATCGTTACTACATCAAAAGAGCAAATTATATAAACGAATCCAAATTAAAACCACATATTATAGAAACTCAAAATTTGAAACTTTGAGTCTTTCTTTCAAACTTCGCATGTAAACGAATCCAAATAAGAAGTTTGTATTGTCCCTGATTGTTTAATGCAAATCAAATTTTGCCTTCCTCTAATCTTCAGAAGATTATCTTTAATACTCGGCCTAATTTCACTAGGGAAAGGTTAGTAGAAAGAGATTGGTACCGGATGGTTTTTAGATGTAAGGCCGGCTAGTGGGTTGTTTCCGGCCTCGTAATAACATAAAACGAAAGTTAAACGGGCCGCAACAATCCATAAACGTAAAGCAAAATAAAAGCTATATTGGCTTATTATTAGAAAGTAGTAGGCAGCCAACTAGGACGAGACAAGTTGCAAGGGGAATGTGGGCGGTGCGGTGCGATCAGTCAGGACCCATCACAGTCTTTATGACTACCCATTTGCTTCTCAAGTTGTGGAGCCTTCTGCTTCTATTTCCATCCACTATCGTTGCTAGCTAGTTTTGTATATTCTTTTCGTGTCACGATATATATTGATTTAAGTTGATTTTTTTTTGTTTTAAAGAAAATATTTATATTTGACTTCTTTGTAACCCAAATTAAAATAAAGTAGAATAACAAAGCTGAGTCAACTTATCATTATATAAGAAACTATAATGGAATGTTTCTTCATTTTTTAGCGTACATGAAAAGTATTAAACCGACACATATCATTTGCCATTTTGCCTAATCCTTGTTCACGTAAAGATATGCTATGTAGGAGATCATTGGTGTATTTTGATGCGTTAATTAAAATGTGTCTCAAAGAAGCTAACAATACAAGTTCTGAAGTTCATTAAAGGCATGGTCAATATTACAACGGAGGTGGAGGAAGTTGAATGGAACTATATGATTCTGCCAATAGGAAATAGAGTTACATTTAGAGAAGAAGCAAAACCCAAAAAATGCTAATCTCAAGATAGAAAATAAAAAGAAGTTGCATTTTCCAATTCAAACGTCTCTTTCTTTCTCACCAATCAATCTCCTTTTCATCAACATGCACCACCTTTTACTCATTCTCTTCTCTCTCTTTATCTCTGACTCTCTCTTATCTCCACTGTTCCCAAGCCCATACGGGCAAAAGAACCTGCTCCCAAAGTTGGCTCTGCAACAGAACAGAACACTTAATAATAACACTAATGAATCCACTCACAGATTCTTCTTCACAGTTTCCAACTCTCCTCAAACACCATCTTAAACTTGACTTCTCTTCTACTTCTCATCTTCACACTTGCCCTTTTAAACTCATATCTCAAGCCCATATCACACACATTCTCTCTATCTTGTTCTTCAGCTCAAGGTATAGACATATTCTGATATTCATACCCTTTTCATTTTTGGGTTTGCTCTATAAGTTGTTTTGTGCATAATTGTAAGTTAATCTAATGCTTAGTCACTTTTTGTTGTGTATATAGTAACATAGAATGGAAGATCATCACCATCAAGTAGAAGTGGAGGAAGAAGAAGAGATCAAGCCAACGCAAGAAGCCAACAAGACAGACGAAGACACAGCTTCATCAAGAGTATTCCCATGCCTCTTTTGTTCAAGAAAATTCCATAGCTCCCAAGCCCTAGGGGGTCACCAGAACGCTCACAAGAAGGAGAGAACCGCTGCTAGAAGAGCCAAAAGGGCTTACGATTTTGTCAACAATAATGACTTGCTTCACACGTTACCTGTTTTATTATCCTCTCCCTCTCGACATCATTTGACCATCTTAGGCTACCCTGCTTCTGCCTCCGTTGCTTGTTTTCCAGCGGTTCATCCTGACTATCCGATCTTCAGATCTAGTGGTTCTCATGTCCAGTTGGCCACATCCCACCAAGGTAGAGAATGCAAAGGAGAGTATAGTCAACGAGGTGTTGACATTTCAGATCATCACTATAACGTGGTGAATAGTGAGAAGGGTAACGAGCAGTGTCTTGACCTCTCCCTCCATTTGTGATCTTAGCGTTAATCACTTGTTAGTTATGACCTTGCAACATTTTTACTACAATATATTGCATGACCATCTGTATCCTGAGAAACAATAATGGATGATAGATATTAATTGATTAAACTATTAGTAATTCTTTTTATGTTTTTTTTGGTTTATCATTCTTGGAATTTAGAAATATTGTGGACTTTGTAAAATTTTTACTTCCTAATTACTTTGCCAAAAAAAAAAACCCAAGTACCAAAGTACATGGTTTGTATAATACTGTGGCGATGAAGAGAAAGGACGATGATGTGATAATGATAATTTTCCAAAACGATACCTTATTTCACTACTCGGCCCAAATCATTCGTCCTGGCTTAGGGGATTGGACAAATTGTTAGTCCATATGTCAACAAACACTGCGTCATATTTATTCATGTGATAATTTGTTGGATAGTTAGGACTTAGGAGTTTTCCAGGCTTCTGCCATATTTGATATAGGTTCGATCGATGATCAGCAAACCCCCACCGACATGAAACGAGACAAATCCGGTTCCATAATCAACATTAGCCGCAATTCCCGTTCCACTTCCCTCAAAGACCGAAACCAAGGTAAGTTTCGAGGCGTGAAATACAACCTTCATGACTAGAACAATATATATAAAGCGGTAGTGGTTAATTTCCTCTAAAAAACCTCGTGTTAATTGGAGTCGCATTAAAAATCGGTTGCAAAATCCAAGAAGGCCAACACCAATAAAATCATGAAGGTTGCCGATCCTAAGTGATTAGCCGAGACTTCACTCAAATTCACCATTACGAGTCGTTAAGGTTATGTCGTGGACTCCATAAGCTTTGTATAGGAAGTATCACGCGATTTCACCAAGAGTAATGTTGGAATGAGGTTTCGTAAGAGTCACCGAGTCAGTCAAGTAAAAGTCTTTGATACGGACTATATGGCCGGTCAAAGTTGAACAAATTCGTTGCCCAAATGAAGATACTCTTAAATCTTAAGTAGGTTAGAAAGCTGCAAAGATATTCATATGCTTCTAGCGAGAATGGGGTTACAGAAATTTGTTGAGATGCACGTATGATTTAGGAAAGAGAAATGGTTGAGTGCCTTGGCATGGTGACAATCAAAGGAATCACTCATTTAACAACTTGTCATCTGCTATGCTTTCAAAATTATGATGAAGAAAACATTTTGGTCTACGTATATTTCTTAAAAGAAAAATTGACATTTTCTCATTTAAAAAATACAAAATTTATATTTCTTATCAAATAGAAAACTTATCTACACTTTACTAGATGAGGGTCCACTCGATGTGCGGGTTTAAAGTTTTATAAATTAAATTAAATGTAATAAAAGTATATTAAAATATGTTGTACGTTATTCATAAATATTATTTTTATTATAATACACTGATTTATATTCATTTACAAATCTTTTATGTGTTTTACTATTAAAAGTGTATTTTTTACACCTAAATATACTTTATGTTACAATATATTCTTTATCACCACCTAGAAAATGTCTATATGAACACATTAAGTCAACTATACTACTTTCACTTCTGCATAGTTTTTTAATTACTAAAATTGTTGGCTCAAAAAATATTTTGAATAAAAACTATATTACATAATATACTAATCAATGATGTATCATCACAATAATGTATGATCACCATGGAGAAAACCTCGGCTCCGTCCTCATTTCTTATGGAGAGAACCTTGCGTCAAACCTCCTCCACCGTGGAGAGAACCTTGGCTCAGCCTTCCTCCCTTGGGGAGATAACCTTGCGTCCACGCTCCTCCACCTTTCTCTCTTGGGGAGATAACCTTGCGTCCAACCTTCTCCACTATAGAGAGAACCTCGGCTCTGCCATCCTCCTGTGTGGAGAGAACATGTTCACGTCTTTTTGCTATCTCAAAATGGTTTGTTCCGACAACCAATGAAAGTAAAAACATTTTTCTAACGTCATAAAATCTTTTGATAGTAACTAATGTTAAATTTTTCAATGTATTCGTAGAAGTATCTTTGACACACTATGATATAGTTTCTGTCTCTATAACGCCTCAACCGCCGCTTGCTTAGTGTGTCCATGTTCACTCTCAGTCAACTGGCCCACCTTCCTAAGTGGGACCTACATCTATTTCCGGCCCGTGGACCCACCCATATTCGGGCCGGTTTGTTACGTCTAGGATGCTTAAAAAACTTGTTTACCGACCCTACAAATCAACAAATGATATTTTCATGTGTTTTGTTCTCACTTGCATAGTTTCGACAATCACTTCCAGGAATGTCAACCATCATAAAGTTCTCTTAGGACCCTTGACCCGAAAATAAGTGCATTTTAGTGACATATTTGACCAAATAAATTCTTTTAAACCTTTCCGCAAACTAGGGTGTCACAGTTCTGTGAGCTCATATGGATCTATCAACAACAATTTATGTTTTTTTTAATCTATCTATCTATATTTGTTGTAAGCTTGTGTTTGATTAGTCTAATTTATCTATCCATTATGTTGATGAGCTTCTACTTATTATCTCCCTTTGGGATTGAATGAATAATGATAACAATTATGTTTGCAAAAAAAAAGAAGGGTTTATGACCAACCGTTGGAAAAGTAGAAGAAAATTAATTTGACATAATTAAAGAAACAATAGAAAATTATAAGCAGAGTAATATATGAATCCCAAATAATTTAAAGATAAAAATACAAAATTAAATAAAAAAATCTAAAAATACTACAATAAATTTTAAAATATAGTATTAGGAAAAGAATACACATATATTAATTTTTTTTGAGTCAACATATTAATCTTACCTATTTCCAACTGAAAAAGTAAAAAAGTAGGAGAAAATTTTGGTTTAGAAAATAAGAAAAATTTACCTGCCCATTAAAAAAAATTCCCAATTAAACAAAGTTGAAACCAGTGTTTTTGAGTAAATTATTTAATTATGAGACGATTTATGTTTATATAAAAGTGAGTATTTACAAAATTTTAAATTAATAATTAACTGTATATTTTCTTTAATCTATTTTTCTATTTTTTGTAGAATTAATAACTTAAAATTAAAAATTAGTAAATAATGTTATAATTTTGAATTTTATGAAATATATATATAATCTCCTTATAATTTTATTTTAAAAAACTTTATATTTTTTAATAAATCCTGTAATTTCTTATAATTATCTTTTTACATTATTAATATTTTTTAAAATAAAATATTTTATTTTTGCACTTGTCAAAATCTGATATTGATAACTTGACGCATGTCAAAATCTTGTTAATGTCTAACTTTCAAAACCCAATTTTATATAATAAGATTTATCTTTTTATCGATAATATCATATAAAAATAGCATTTCTCTCGAATATTTTCTTTCAAATCAAATATAACTTTAACTTGTTTTTTCCTTCATTTTTTATTTATTTTTTATTGTATAATATTTTTCAGTCAATAGATAGTATTTTACTAATTTGAAATCAAAGTCTTTTTAAAAACACGATTCATTTTATTCGCAACACTACCCAATTTTCCTCCTGTTTTTTTTTTTTCTTTTGTTTTTCTAATTTAATTTCCAGCCAAATCTCATACTCATTTTACTAATTCAAACAACAAAAAGTCTTCAGAAGCAGTACTATATCAATATTACACAAGCTTCCACGTGTATGTTTCTTGCTCATAATAATTAAGAACATTATCCTATATAGGGAATGGACTCGCTCTATCGGATTCGGATTCGCACATTCCTCTCACTCTCCTCTGACATATACGTACATTGATTATAAACCATATGGAAGAAGAAGCTAAGATGCGGTGAACAATGAAAATATATACTCATGTGGACATTATAAGACCTACAACTTAATTACATTAGTTGTTAACTGTTTTATTATTTCTTTAGTTTGTCTCTAGTTTTTTTCCTCTCAAATATATCATCCAGTAATGTTGCGACCGAATGAAGAATGGATCGAAGGACACACACACATGACATGATCCGTTGTTGGCCGGACTTATTATGGTTGTCATTGAATATCTCTGCATATTGTATAATATCAGATCCCTTAATTAATGTTGATCACTCTCGAAGCCTAATCACTGTCCAACATGTGAAAATTGATGATACAGCTGAATTGTGTGTTTCTGTGTACTTTTGGAAACTAGAGATTATTGAGATTTTGTATGTAAAATTAATTAGTAATATAAAATTTGATCAAATCAAAAATAAAATACAAAAACAGCATCAGAAAAACAAAAACTTCTTGACTTGGTTCAAGAAAAACTACGCTGACAAAATGTGCAATGTTCCGTTAAATTTGTGTAGGATTGTGATTAGTCTATTATCTATAATATGCATTTCCTTGATTTCTGCTAATTAATATCCAATCATATACAAATTAGCAAATATATACAAAATATAATCGTGAACTAGATAATATACAGTAGTGACTAATTATAATGTTATACAGTAAGTTAGTAACAAATCTTGTTTTCGGTAATCTTAAATTTTGTTTTTTCCGTATCATACACTATTTTCTATAAACATTGTTACAAATAATCTTTTAGCTGTTGATCATAAACTTTTTCCTTAAATCGCTTAACTTTTTCTTTAAATTATCGTTTAACTTTTTCTTTCTTGGCATCAAACATAACTGTATATTATATGTACAGTAGTACAAAAACAGTATAAGCAAAACCTTAACGTTTTCGTTAAAACATATAGTAGTACTGTAGTAGAAAACTATTTATATATAAATAAACGATGGTGATTGGGTCTTCAAGGCTAGAACTAGAACTAATAGACGTAACTTTTTAGTTTATATGATCTGCCACGTTAATCTAATCACCGGCGTGTTTTCCGGACATTCGACGCCGACGAGCAGATAATATTACATTTATTATCAAACAAATGACGTGGCCACTTTTATGAGAAGAACGTGTCGGAATGAACCAGCCGTCCGGGCACGTGACCCACCTGACCCACCACACGTGATAGAGAGAGATGAGATGGGAGAGTGTCAAGTGCGGTAAGAATTTAAAGTAGAAAAAGTGTGGTTTGTTTTGTTCTTTGGGTATTAACAAAATTTGGACAAGGATGTTTTCTTTTTTCATTTTGGTAACAAAAAGTGCCGTAAATCTTATGTTGATTATGTCTATCAGATCCAAACAATTTTGATTTAATAGCAAGTTAAAAAAGAATAAAATAATTAATTTTTGTTTCTAATTAACAACAACTAGTGGCCAAAAATAATCAAGAAGCATATTGTAATCATCATCATAAAAACATTAGAATTAAATCATTTTTAATCATTTTAAACGGATTTGTGCACTATTTTTAGTTATTTTCATATTTATATACGAACAAAAATTTCCATCAATTACATATATGATATACTTCAACTGGATAAAAGCAATCGAAATTATAATTTTTTTCAATTTTTAAACGTATTCATGCATGATTTTTAGTTTGTTATTTTCAAATTTAAATATGAACAAATTTTTATTTTTAAGAATATTTTAACAGTACAGTGTCTCATATCCGTAGCTAGTGATGTTAATTGAGTAATATTAGGACTAGTTAAAATTCATTCTAAATTTTTTCTATAAACATTAACATAGAGCAATGATAAATAACTGGTGGAAATTAGTTTTTGTGGCTTGTCAATTGCAAGAACCGTATTTATATACTAATTAAGAGTCATCAATGAACGGTGATAAGTAACTGAAAAACAGAAATAGTATGCATTTGGTAAACATACCTTTGTTATCATATCATCAATCAGTCTCCTAGTATTTCGAATGTAATGTTAGGTATCCTTTGTAGTTTTTATTGGTAAACTCATCAATTGAATTCTTGAATGGAACTGAATTAAGGATTCCATATTTTAGAGATTATCAATAAAAAAAAAATGTATCTATATGGTGGACCCTGATGAGTTACGAGAAGCTTAATGCAATAAAGAATAGTAGTTCATCCATAGTTAAACATAATAACCAATCTTTATCAAAGAACAAACTTGCAATCTAAAACGGTTGATGCTTTTCATGAAAACAATTGAAGTTCCCAAAGATTCATATTTCATAGACAAAAATATTGAAATTTGTTTACTCATTTAGTAATAAAAATAGATACTTTTCATGAAAAGTTAAAAACGGGATAGCTAAATGAAAACAATTGAAGTTCCAAAAGATTCATATTTCATAGACAAAAATATTGAATTTTGTTTACTCATTTAGTAATAAAAATAGATACTTTCATGAAAAGTTAAAAACGGGATAGCTATATTGTTTAATGAGTTAAAAATAGACATTGTATTTTTGTATACATTGATGTTTTCTATATCTCAAATGATCTATCCAGTGAAAATATTATAATTTTAATGCTACATGTTGCAGTTAAGAGTTTTATTTCGTGAATTATGCAAAAAATATATTAATTTTATGGTTTACAATAAGTATTTTGCCAACATATAAACTCGATTGTTGAGATTTTATCCAATAAATTTAAAGGTGAGAAGAATGTGTAAAAGATCAATCTTATTTTATTCAGAAGATATTACACAGCTATATATACTTGTACATAGAATATCCTAGAATACAACTATAAACAGAATGTTCTATAAATACATGATACGGGAGTGATACGAGAATATTGAGCTATTGAATAGAGTATCAAGGTGTATCTCTAACACGCCCCCTCAAGATGGAGGGACTGGAGAAACTCCAATCTTGTTGCGCAGATGAAGGAAGTGAGGTCGAGAAAGCGGTTTTGTTAGTGCATCAGCTAACTGATCTTTAGTGTGCACATGACTAACGCGAAGAAGACCTTGCTGAGTCTGTCCTCTTACAAAGTGATAATCGAGAGCAATGTGCTTCATGCGTGAGTGAAAGACGGGATTTGCACAAAGGAAGGTTGCACCAATGTTATCACAATATACCACCGGCACAACTCGAAGAGGTATCCCAAGCTCTGTCAAAAGATTGCAAATCCAGCGAAGTTCAGCAGAAGTATTGGCTATGGCACGATATTCAGCTTCGGTGGAGGAGCGAGCAACACTCTTTTGCTTCTTGGCGGTCCATGAAACCGGGTGTGTACCCATATAAACTATGTAGGCGTTGGTGGAGAGAAAATCGTGAGTGTCACCTGCCCAATCAGCATCGGAGAATGCTTGAAGAGTTAGAGCATTCTTGGCCGAGAAGAAGATCCCATGAGTGGTTGTGCCAGCAAGGTAGCGTAAGATTCGCTTGGCAGCTTGCCAGTGCTCCTGAGTTGGGCGATGCATAAACTGGGACAAGCGGTTCACTGCAAAGCTAATATCCGGTCGAGTGAAGCTTAGATACTGTAAACTGCCAACGACCTGACGATATTCCTTGCCATCGGGAAGAACAGAGCCGGTATGAAGAGTGAGTTTGGGAGAAGACGCCATTGGTGTAGCAACAGGCTTCGCATTGAGCATATTGTGCCGATGTAGAAGATCAAGAATGTACTTGCGTTGGGAGAGATGGAGACCTTTATCCGTGCGATGAGCTTCGATCCCCAAGAAGTAGTTAAGATCTTCTGGATCCTTGACAGAAAATCGATCAGCAAGAAGCTTAAGGATTTGTTGAATGGTGGATTGATCATTGCCTGTAACAAGTATATCATCGACGTAGACTAGAAGATAGATATAAGTGGTACCACGACGGAGTATAAACAGAGAGGTGTCAGCAAAAGAGTTGAGGAACCCGACACTGAGGAGATATGTTTTTAATTCAGTGTACCAGGCACGAGGAGCTTGTTTCAAGCCATAAATGGCTTTGTAGAGACGGCATACGTATGACGGATGATCAGAGTCAATAAATCCGGGTGGCTGCTCCATGTACACTTCCTCCTTTAGCGTTCCTTGAAGGAACGCATTGTTGACATCCAATTGTAGAACCGGCCAAGAACGACTTACCGCGACATTAAGTACCAAACGGAGGGTGGTTGCTTTGATCACCGGACTAAATGTCTCTGTGTAATCACGACCATATTCCTGGTTGTATCCTTTGGCAACGAGTCGTGCTTTACATCTGCCAAGAGCACCATTTGGTAAAAATTTGTTTTTGTAAACCCACTTACAGCCAACAACATTATGATTCGCGGGGCGAGGAACAAGCTCCATTGTTCGATTTCGGGCAAAAGCATCAATCTCTCCCGACATTGCATCTCGCCATACTTTCTCCTTCATAGCTTGGTTCACGGTTAAGGGCTCGGTCGGGATATTGGTAGTTAAGGCTGCGGAGAGGTTGAGTTTTTGTTTTGGCTTGACAATATTGTTCTTGCGGCGGGTTTGCATAGGGTGATTGTTTTCAAGTGGCGGAGGAGGAGGATCGGGGTGTTGAGAGGAGGAAGTATTGGAGGTAGAGGATGAATGTTGTGGTGATTGGTGTGGGCTTTGTGATTGAGGCGATAATGGGCTTGGTTCATTATGGGCCGGAGAGGTAGTTGGGTTTGGAATCGGGGAAGGTGAATTTGTTGTTGTCGGAGGGCGTTGAACGCAGGGTGGAAAAGGAGAACGTCGTTTCATCAAACTTGACATGGCGGGAGACATAGATACGACCGGTGCTCGGTTGAAGACAGAGATATGCACTTTGAGTCAGAGAGTAGCCCAAGAAGACACATGGAGTCGAGCGCTGTTCAAGCTTGTGAGCCGCATAAGGACGCAACCAGGGAAAACAGAGACATCCAAAGATTCTAAGTTTTGTGTAATTCGGTTGAGTGCGAAAGAGCTTCAGAAAGGGAGACTCCATGGCAATGGTCGGTGTTGGTAAACGATTGATGAGATAGACAGCGGTGGCAAAGGCATACGTCCAGTAGGTGGTGGGAAGACCTCCTTTGGTGAGAAGCGACAAGCCAGTTTCGACAATGTGTATGTGTTTGCGTTCAGAAATACCGTTATGCTCCGGTGTGTGAGGCGGTGAGGTGAAGTGAGAGATACCGGCAGTGGAGAGAAAGGATTTGAGAGCAACAAATTCTCCTCCATTATCCGAGAACAGCGTTCCAATGCGTGTGTCAAATTTGTTTTCCACGAGTGCTTTGAAAGCAACAAAAGTTTCTCGAACTTGTGATTTTGCTTTGAGAGGATATAGCCATGTGTAACGGGAGTAATGATCAACGAGAACCAAGTAGTATTTGTAGTTGTCAATAGATAGAACTGGTGACGTCCAGACATCGGTAAAAATATATTCAAGGGGTCGAGTGGAAGTAATGGATGTTTGTGAAAATGGTAGCTTATGGCTTTTATTAATAGAGCAATCGGAACAAAATAAAGTGGGAGAAGAGGATTGAGTAAAAGGAAGAGAATATTTTGATAGTAAAGTCTTAAGAATAGTAGAATGAGGGTGGCCTAAGCGGTGATGCCAGTTCACTAAGGTTGGTGTTGAGGACGAGGAAGCGAAGAAAGCAGAGACTGTTGACGCCGGCCACTCATAAACCTCATCCTTGGGTCGGCCTTGGAGTAACTGGACACCCGAGCTCAGATCCTTCACCTGAAAGGCAGCAGGAGCAAATTCAACAGACACCTTGTTATCATTGCATAATCGATAAACAGAAATTAAGTTTTTATGAATATTAGGAACACAGAGGACATGTTTAAGAGTGAGGGGACGAGAGGAAGAGGGTAGAGATAGTGAACCAGTATGAGTAATGGAGAGACTAGAGCCATCACCAATGAGAACAGAGTCATCACCATGGTATGGACGAGACGAGGTAAGATTGTGGAGATCACTTGTCATGTGATGAGTAGCTCCACTATCCAAAAGCCATGAGTTTGCAGAAGGCAGAGCATTAAGAGCGAGATTTGCACTCGGCTGCCATGGGCGGACCGGCGTGGGGAGCAGACCACCGTGTGGAGAGGCAGCAGACTGATACAGTTGGGAGCATCGTTTTGCACTGTGCCCAAAAACACCACACAACTGACATTTGCCTTGGTAACCGTGAGTTTCGTGACGCTGAGAGTTGTAGGTGTTGGTGGTCTTGTTGTTCCATTGCTGGTGAGATCGCTGGTTTTGTCGCTGTTGATGTGGTCGAGAACGAGACGTAGCAACATTGGCAGAGACTGGGGTCGAAGAAGGCACCATGAGAGCAGCGGTCAACAGCTGAGCCTCCTTGTTGAGAAGCTTTTCATGGACTTCCGTGAGCTTAGGAGAGACTTCACGGCCTTCAACTTGATCAGCAACTGACCTGTATTCATCGGGAAGTCCACGAAGAACAGCTTCAATCTGCTCATCAAGATCGAAAGGCTTACCAAGGAGTGCGAGTTTGTCGAAACGAGTTGTTAGACCTTGCATGTACTCATCGATGGTTTTGTCACCTTTGGAGAACTGCTGTAGTTGGAGACGCAGCTGCTGAATATGACCCTTGCTTGGTTTGGCAAAAATGTCGGCAACAGTACGCCACATCTCCGCAGCAGATTTGGTGGTGGTGACGAGAGGTTGAACGGAGGAAGAGAGAGTTCCAAGGAGACCGCTGTAGATCAGCTTGTCTTGACGGCGCCATTTGGTGTATTCAGGGTTGGGAGATGTGACACCGGCAGAGGTTACGGTGGGAGTCGGAGGTGGAAGAGATCCATCAACATATCCGGCTAAGTCGTAGCCATCAGGCAAAGAGTGGACTTGGAGACTCCAAGTGATGTAATTGAGAGAGGTGAGCTTGATAACATTACTCATATTGATGTTGAGGTAGGACTGAGTGGTATCGATGACTTCAGCGGTATTAGCCATGGCAGCGAGAAAGACAAAGCAGAGAAAGAGGAGAACAGAGGAAGAAAAACAGAGAAAAACAGAGGAGGAACAGAGAAAGAGATGAGAGAGGCGGAAGTTTTAGATCTTGTACTGCTCTGATACCATGTAAAGGATCAATCTTATTTTATTCAGAAGATATTACACAGCTATATATACTTGTACATAGAATACCATAGAATACAACTATAAACAGAATGTTCTATAAATACATGATACGGGAGTGATACGAGAATATTGAGCTATTGAATAGAGTATCAAGGTGTATCTCTAACAGAATGAACGTGTAAAAACGCCACTAAACTATTTCTCTGTTATGGTTAGACTTTTTTCTTTGAACAAAAGGATTGTGACTATATTTACAATTTTTTAGTTATTGTTAATTCATATTTTATGTGACAAATATATTAATGTTTTACCATTACAAAACATGAAAAATGTGAGCGATATGCAATTATATCATCAATTTTCATTAGTATATCAACTTTTATTGGAAAAAACTGAGTTAGTACAATTTCTCTTCTATTTGCCTCCTGTTTGTATAATTTGTCTCTTGTCGTATCACCTACATTTTCAGCATTGGATGTTATAAATACCCAAAATAATAATAACGGTAAATAAACATACATATCAGCATTGGCCCATTTCGATGTAACTATATTTCGATGTAACTATGTTCATGACAGGATTTTAACAAAAGAAATAATAATGAAGAAATTGTATTATCTATTCTAAATAGTTTAATTAGGCAAAACATTATTCTAGTGAAAAATGTCACAACCCAATTTTTTTTTCTCTTATATATTGACTCATTCCCTGAAGCCTTTCTTTAACTCTCTTCTTCTTCTTTCTTCTTACACAATAGACCGACACAAGCCTCTGTCTCAGACAGAGACAAAGACACGGAACAGCAGCAATAACAATGGCTTCCACGCAAGTACTTGTCTTCCTCGCTTCTGCATTACTCCTATCAATGTTCTTCTCTGGTGTTGATTCCACAAGGTATCATCAATTATAATCGAAGTGTTTTTGAGTCAAATCTTTTACGTGATCTGGTTCATGGAAGCATTGAAGTTCCAACTACTCAATCTATGGTGGAACAAGAAAACCCTTTTTTCTTACTGATATCATAATTTGGATTTTTGCATTACAGATCTAAACATTGAAAGGAACTTCTATATATATATATTTTTTTTCTAAAATTGATCATGTACAGATCCATTTGCTAACAACAGTGTGTTATTAGAGTTTTATTGTACTGTATATTGATTATTTAAGGCTTAATATATTGCTATTATATAATTGAGTTGTTTCATATCGGGTTCAGAGATAGTAATTGCAGTTTTGTTTGATCAATGAATTAAATACATTGTTATTTTCAGGTCTAATGAAACATGGCATGAACATGCAGTTGAGAATCCAGATGAAGTAGCTGCAATGGTGGACATGTGAGTTTCTATGTTGCTTAAATTTTGTGTTTGAGCTTTATTACAACAATAATGATCATGGTTATTGTTTGTACTCTAATCAAGTAGTGTAAGTATTCTATTTCGTTTAATGCGATTGGTTAGTTATTAGTAAAAAAACAATAAAATACACTAAAACTCTAACGCCTAGTTTCTCTTTACGTTTTTTTTTTTTTTTTGGTTGGATAAATTCATGTGATCTTCTTTTATAAATTACTTTAAGAAAATTAAAAATCAGAAAAACTGGTGAAAGTTGTATTTATGTGGAGCAGGGCTCACATGGTGCTTCTGTAAGAATTTTTTATACATTCTGGTCAAAGGGTCAAAATCCATAGGGCTAAACACTACACCTCGATTCTGTTTTTTTCGTACTTTAGTTTTTTTGTTTTCTTTCTTTGTTGTATTTATTTTCTACTTTTCTCCTATATATAATACTTTACAGTTTATATGATATGATAAATATTTTCTCTTATAGTAACATTAACCGTTTTTAACTAAAGTATTCTTGGTTCCCGCGCACTGACTTTTTCAACGAGAAAATCTTTTAGTGACTCTAAAATAAATTGATCTATATTATGATTTCACATTTATCAGTGATAAAATACATGTAATATTAAAGATATAAAATTTAAAATTCGAACATGGAATATTTTTTTCTTGAGAAAAAAGTGGAAAATTTGGTTTTCATATTAAAAAGAAATCAAATAGGTGTGAGTAAATAATAATTAGTTAATATGTTATCTTATTCTGATAAAGTAGTAAAGAATGAGTTGTTTATGCTTATTCTTTACTGAGCGATTCAGAGTTATGGGTGGAGGAGCAGACATGAAACATCATGCATAACATGGTTTCATTTAGTTGAGTTGGATTTGGATGGGATTCTTCATTTAATGCAATGCCACCAGTTCTTATATAGACGAAATAAATTATTTTCGTTTAGAAAAAATCTTATGGAATTATTGTAGACATTGGTCCAAAAACACGTGTAATGTTCTTGTTTTTGTTTTTAAAGAGAAAACATGTGTAAATGTTCCAACACCTAATCTTTAGAACAGTCGTTTGCCCACCAGCCCCCATGCATCTGCCTCGTGCTGTGTTCTCCCCAATTCTTTCTTTGGTAACAGTAGTTTCGGTCTTATCTCGTTATTACTAATTATTACAATAGTTTTTTAGGATATGCACATTTTGTTGATATTTTTTTTTGTCTTTCAAAATAATTTTTAAAACAAATTTCTTATGCTGTCATTAAAAAAAAAAATCTTATAGATGAAGGTATAATAATAGTTGAAAATGCTTTTGAGTAATAATATCCGACATACTATTCATTTACCATGTGTAAGTGAAACAGTCTAAATATGCACCCGATTAAATTTTGTTCTTTATGCATATAATAAATTAGAGCCTAATTATATTACATCAAATTAATGTTGTCAAAAAAAAAAAACAATTTTGTTACATTAAATAAATTCAATAATTGTTCTTATGAAAAAATCGAAAAATAGTTTGGAATTTTGGATAAAAGCATAATATGTCGGATTGTTTACTTAAAAAACAACTTCTAACATTTCACGTCATTTATAAGATTTTTAGCAATTTTTTTTTTTTTTTTTTTTTAGAAATATGGGGATTTTTCTTTTCCTTTTTGTCAACAGAAATTGAACATTCCTGATTGTGCAATAAAATGTTCCCACCGACGCAAATATTGTTCCAAATGACCCTTAAGCTTTTACAATTTACATTAAGTGGCCGACCCAGTTAGTTCAATTTAAATTTTTATTTGTTTCGATAAATCCGGTTTTGATGGAACATTGCATTGAAGAACCGGTTTTAATGGTTCACAGGAGCATTAGGAACAGCACAGCGAGAAGAAGACTAGGATACTTCTCATGCTCTACCGGAAACCCAATAGACGATTGTTGGCGTTGTGACCGGAAATGGCAATTCAGGCGAAAACGTCTAGCCAATTGCGCAATCGGGTTCGGTCGCAACGCAATCGGAGGCCGAGACGGTCGTTACTACGTAGTAAGTGACCCAAACGACGATAACCCGGTTAACCCTAGACCGGGAACGTTACGTCACGCAGTGATTCAAGAAGAGCCACTTTGGATCGTCTTTAAACGTGACATGGTCATTACGTTAAAACAAGAGCTGATCATGAACAGTTTCAAAACAATCGATGGTCGTGGCGTTAATGTTCACATAGCTAATGGTGCATGCCTAACGATTCAGTTCGTGACTAACATTATCATCCATGGGATTCATATACATGATTGTAGACCTACTGGTAACGCTATGGTTAGAAGCTCTCCTTCGCATTATGGTTGGAGAACTATGGCTGATGGAGATGGGATCTCCATTTTTGGGTCTAGTCATATTTGGATTGATCATAATTCACTTTCGAATTGTGCTGATGGGCTTATTGATGCTGTAATGGCTTCCACTGCTATTACCATCTCCAACAATTACTTCACACACCACAACGAGGTAATTGGTTCAAATTTTTATAAAGTTTTTGGTTGCTTGAATCGAAAGTTAGGTTTTTGTTTTTTTTGGTTGTGAGGATTAATCATTAATGGATTGCGTTGTGACAGGTTATGTTATTGGGGCATAGTGATACCTATACAAGGGACAGGGTTATGCAAGTTACAATCGCTTATAACCACTTTGGTGAAGGTCTTATTCAGAGAATGCCAAGGTACATATATTTTGGCCTAACTTATGAGCTTTAAGAAAACTCGACAAAATAAACGTTTTTTCATTAATTGCAGGTGTAGGCATGGATATTTTCACGTAGTTAACAATGACTACACACATTGGGAAATGTATGCGATCGGTGGCAGTGCAAGTCCTACCATTAACAGTCAGGGAAACAGATATCTCGCCCCGAGAAACCGGTTTGCGAAAGAGGTAGGTCGACTAGCTCAAAGGACAGGTCTTATGGTTTCATCTAAATTCTTACAACAAAAACCTGATGGGATGCATGTTTCAGGTGACGAAGAGAGACTATGCAGGGCAATGGCAATGGAGGCATTGGAACTGGAGATCAGAAGGAGATCTTTTCTTAAACGGAGCTTTCTTTACACGTTCTGGATCAGGACTTGGAGCTAGCTACGCTAGAGCTTCAAGTTTAGCAGCCAAATCGTCATCCCTTGTTGGCGTCATCACCTACAATGCCGGTGCTCTTAATTGCAGAGGTGGTCGCCGGTGTTAATAGTTTACTAAGAATTTAATCTTGTTTTGGGGTTCTTTGCATTATACATGGCAATAGCACTATTCAAAATGTCAGAGGCTTGATTTAAAAACTGCCTCAACTGTATTATAAAGCTGTATGATTTGTTTCACCGCCAATTATTGATGTATTTATAAAAAGCAAACAAAGTTGGAACTCTTCCTTTACTCTCTCATCTTAATTTCTTATATCGAGTATAACAAAACGTAGCACTTCTTTGGGGATGCTTTGAAATGAATACAATATATACAGTGTTAGTAAATTTATCATCAGCTGGGCTAAGGGTTAAGACTAGAGTAGCCCATCTCGTGTTTTAGGCTAAGCATGCTACATGTTGGTCGGGTGTTACGATGGAGTCATAGACCGAAATTAAAATGGGGGGTGGGGTGAAGAGCCAGACTAAGCCTGCTTCGTCGATGATATATAACTTGCTTATTAATGATGGAGAAGTGTGGGGGATGGTGTCAATGGGAATAAGAGGGGATGTGAAGGTGGTGGTGGTGGAACCACGTGAGAGGAGACAAGAACCACATGAGAGCATATGAGGAAGTAAAAGAAAGGGCCTTAATATCATTGTCATGTTATGTTGTTGATGCTGATAAGATAGGTTTGGCCAATGGCTTGTTTCTCCTTCATTAAATATTTGTTTCACCAAACACTCTGCTATGCTAATCTCTCCTTCCTATTCTCTTAACATGTCACATGTATTATCTTAATTAATTTTAATTATTTCTAAAAGAAGTATTTTCTTAGAGGAATTGCTAAAAATGCCTCTTTACATAAATGTCCATTCTCTAATTTTTTTTTCAAACGTTTACTTTAAAATCTGTTATCTACCCAAATCACTTTATAAAACGTTTTAAAATACCTACTATTGTCATAAAGGATACAAAATTATATTTATATGTATGCAAAATTCATAAATACTTTACAAAACCTTATAAATATCTTACAAGTTGATGTAAAAACGAAACATAACACTCTAATATATCTTACAAGGAGCATCTGTCTTTTAACATATGTAGTAGCAAATGAAGCAACAGCCCTCTCCACACCACTTCATAGAGTCCCCTTTGAACAATTTCCCGACTGTGTAAGATCCAGTGACATTTGAAATAGAAGATACTTGAATGTATTGTGTGTTATATTCATTAGAGGAAACAAGTATTTATACAGAGGGACATGCCTAACGAAGAGATAACATCATATCTACGTAAATATAGGAACACAGAAGATTAACATTTATCCTAGTCTAATACCTCGCCTCACGTTGATGGAACGAAATCCCGGACACTTAACGTGGACAAAAGTTTCAGAAATTGAGGCGTTAGCAAGGCCTTTGTTAAGAGATCAGCGACCTGGTCAGTAGTAGAGATGTGGACTGTGCGAATTAGTTTATCTTAGACAGCATCGCGGACTTGATGACAATCACGCTCAATATGCTTTGTGCGTTCGTGAAAGACGAGATTAGCAGCAATGTGAATGGCGGCCTGACTATCACAATGTAAGGGAATTGGAGTAGACTGAGCAACGCCGAGATCCTCCATGAGTCCCTTGACCCACTTGATTTCCTTGAGAGTATAAGCCATGGCCCGGTATTCGGCTTATGCAGAAGAACCCGAGACTGTGTCTTGTTTCTTTGATTTCCAGGAAATAGGCGAGTCTCCTAAATAAATAACATAGGTGGAGAGAGAACGACGAGTGCATGAACAAGCAGAAAGGTCAGAGTCACAGTAAGCAATCAGAGTAAGCGGACTGTCAGAGCGCAGAAGAATGCCCTGAGCAGGAGAACCCTTGAGATAGCGAACAAGATGAAGAGCCACATCCCAATGAGCAACAAGCGGAGTCTTCATGAATTGAGAAAGATATATAAGCGGAGTCCCAATGTTCACCGGATAGCTCAAATCAGGACGCGTGATAGTCAAGTATATAAACTGGCCAACCAACCGACGGTATTGTTCAGGATTGTCATATGCTAGACCAGTCACCGAACCGAGCTGGTGATTTAGTTCCATTGGTGTCGGAGCTGGTTGTGCTCCAAAAAGACCAGCCTCGTTAATGATGTCCAGGGTGTACTTCCGTTGAGATAAGCAGAAACCATCCTTCCCACGAGACCTCAAGACCGAGGAAATATTTTAGCTTGCCAAGATCCTTCATGTGAAAGCACTTGCTTAGTCGATCCTTGAACAGATTAATTGCATCTAAATTATTGCCGGCAATGACAAAATCTTCAACATAGACCAGAATGTGTATAACCGTCGTTCCTCGTAACAATGTAAACAAAGAATAGTCCTGATAGCTTTGTTTAAAACCGAACTCGCGAAGAGCAGTAGAGAGCTTAGAAAACCAACACCGTGGAGCCTGTTTAAGACCATACAAAGACTTCCGTAGACGATAGACTTTATTTGGATCAGTTGATTGGAAACCCGGTGGGAGCTTCATGTAGACCTCTTCGTCGAGGTCACCATGTAGGAACGCATTATGAACGTCCATCTGGTGAACCTCCCACTGTTTGGCAGCAGCAACACCAAGAAAAGACCGAACCGTAGTCATCTTTGCAACCAGAGCAAAAGTTTCTTTAAAATCCACACCTTCTTTCTGATGATTCCCCATGGCTACTAAACGTGCCTTGTGACGTTCGAGAGAACCATCAGCATAAAATTTCAACTTGTAAATCCACTTGCTGTTAATAGCTTTCTTCCCCGGTGGCAAATCTGTTATGTCCCAAGTGTGATTAGACTCCAACGCATCAATCTCTTTTTGCATGGCTTCACACCATTCTTTTATTTTGACTGCATCCTTGAAATGTTTCGGTTCATTGCTGTCGAGAATCGCAGCCATGAAAGCTATATGATTGGCGGAAAAACCCGCATTAGACAAATACTTAGTGATGGGATAAAGAACTGTACCGGAGACCGTAGACAAGGACGTTGAGTCAGAGAGATCAGGTGCGAGAGCGTGAGATGAGGAGTGTACAGGCGGAACAACAAAGTCCTTAAGGAGAACCGAGGGAAACTTCTTGCAGTGTCCTTTACCTGACAGTTCTGGTAGACTAGGAGTTGGAGGTGAGGAAGCATCCTTTTCCGGTTCCAAGACAGGTTTTAGTGATGAAGGAGAAGGAGACACTGATATAACATCCGTATGAGGAACCGTAGTAGAAGTCGCAGGAGTGACAACATTTGATGGTAAAACAGGTGTTGGTTGAACAACCGGTGAGGGAGAGACCTCGACCAAAGATGATGGTGGAGAAACAACTTCTATTGACAGTAGGATAGGCGGAGGCATCTAGTCGTCATCAGGAACAACGACCGGTTGTTGTAAGGGTAATGTTGAAGGCGTCTTATGCAAGAAAGGGTATATCTCCTCTTGGAAACGTACGTCACGACTAACAAAAAACATTTCTGTGTCAAGGTCGAACAAACGCCAACCTTTCTTGCCATAGGGGTAGCCAACAAACACGCATCTCCGACTACGAGGTCCAAATTTATCCTTGTCTCGCAAACGATAATGAGCTTAACACAAACATCCAAATGTCCGAATCATGTCATACGATGGAGGCTGACCAAATAATATTTCATATGGGGTCTTGTTCTGTAAGACAGAAGATGGTGTACGGTTTATCAAGTGTGTGGCGGTAAGAACACTTTCACCCCAAAACTTGACTGGCATGTGGCTTTTGAAGAGACAGGCAAGAGCAACATTGAGGATATGCCTGTGTTTGCGTTCAACCCGACCGTTTTGTTGAGGAGTATCAACGCAAGAAGTCTGGTGCAAGATGCCATGTTCTTGAAAATAAGAGGAAAGGCACATGAATTTGGTGCCACTGTCTGTTCGGAAGGACTTGACTGGTTTACCAAACTATCGTTCGTGCATAGCACAAAAATTTTGTATTAGTTGAGGAACTTTGGACTTAGCAGTCATGAGATATGTCCAAATAGCCCAAGAATAATCATCAACAAGCGTAAGAAAATATGTAGCACCACATGTGGAAGGAGTTGATAAGTCACGAATTGGGCCTCGTTAGTTCTTAATGGGCTGTAGTAGTATTGTTGTCTAAGCCTTTAGTCTCTCTACTTATATCTCGAATGGTTTCTTGTAGAAGGTTATCGAATCAATTAGAAAAACAATGTTTATCTTCTTCTTTCCAATCGTCTTCCTTCTTCTCTCTTCCTCCTCCCTCTAATCTGATTCTTCACCTCAATCTCCTTTTCTTCAGTTTCTCATCCCTATTTCTGTTATCTCTTTGATAAGCTACATCCGTACTTATCAATTGGTGCTTTCATTGAGAGACTGTAAAAAAAAAAAAAAAAAATGGCTCCACAGACTCAAGCTGCTCACGCATCCTTAATAGCGGTAGTCAATGATAAGCTTCAACTTCTCAAATCGTCTCTTGAAGACCAGATATCGGATCTCAGGAAGATTACTGTGGAACAAAGAGTTCTTTTCGAAGAACAAGGTAGGAAGCACGATGAAGCGATGCGTTGGTTTTGCGATAACCTAGCTCTCAAGAGCTCCACTGAGTTGAGTCCACTGTCGGGGTCTCTGATCCAGAGCTCTAACACCCCGATTGACAGTTGCGCGACTCCTTCAGCTCCAGTAAAACCTAAAGGTGACGGAATCCTTTCCTTATCCGCTCAAACTGTTCCGATTGTGCGATCTCCGCCGGGGTTTCTACAGTCTGTCCAGGTGAGTCCAGCTCCTACATCTTCAGAGCCAACACCAAGAAAAACTTCAGAAATCTCTCTGGAGACTTCCATCAAACACTTGGCGAGCACTGCCTTACCAGAGGCTTCTTTCAGTCCGTGGATCTCTGAGCTTCCACACACGCTCCAATCTTGAGGTGAAGAGAGGATTCTTGTTCCACGAAACTACCATAAAGCCAGGAAGAAATCAACACGAAGGAGACATCACGAGTTTGTTTTGGCGATAAAATCATAAAATATCCCACGAAGAAACATGGTAAGCGATGTCGTGATCCCTTGATTGGCTCTAGGGTTCAGGCTGATGCTAGTGCTGTTAGACAAATGGTCACTTCCTCTGAGTATGATGCGTCACAAGAGCTTGATGATAGAGTTGATGTTAGAAGTAGATCATGGAACCGTCTCCGAGACGAGAACAAGGCTGAACCAACTGAGGAACTATCAAGGTTTCTGAATATTTAGGAAAATTTTGGAGCTGATTCTCGAGCTAATCCAGTCCATCGTCAAGTGGGTAATATAAGGCTCCAGGGTTCAAGGGTTGTGAACAGAAATGGTAGAGCAGGGAATGGTTCAGTGATCTGGACAAGGTCTGCAGAGGCATGGGAACACATTGGGTTGAAACCTCTAGGATTGAACGATAATGTTGATGCTACATGAACCATTTATATTGGATTTCAGGGATCAGCTCTACAACCGCATCTTGATGGCAAGCCCTTGATAGATCAAGAAGGGAGAACAAGGCAGCGTGGGTTGGAGAGAGAGGGAGCAAAGACCGCTTGGAAAAACGAGGTTTATCAAGAATCTGGGTTGCCAGGGAGCTCCAAGGAAGACTTATTCAAGTAGATCAACAGCTTGGAGACCTATTTTGCTGCAAGTCAGGCTCCTCAAAATGAGTGGTTGAGTATTGCGTACTCACTCTTAGAAGGAGAAACTGGTCATTGGGTCAAGAGTTTATGGAACAAGAATTCTCCAACAAGTTGGAAAGAATTCAAGTGGATGGTCAAAGAAGAAGCAAAGGAGCAACCGAGACAGAGCTATGTACGCCGTTCACTATACTCTGGGATGCTACAAGAGGGGTATGTGGCTAGTTACTGCAGAGAGTTTGAAGGTAAGCGTAGAGAGGCCATGAGTATACCAAAGAAGCATGTGTTGGATGTGTTCATACGTGGGTTGACTCAACCATTGCAGATGGAGGTTAGAAAATTACAACCTAAGCGACTTCAAGAAGCAATGGATCTTGCTATCTGGCTCGAGGAAATGAGCGGTTACACAGCAACAAAGGCTATCTTACACTACAACCATGACATGACAAATGTGCAGGATCCAGCTTATGGTGGTGAAGTAGCGGAGTTTATGCGTCTCACCATGTTACAAGAGGATTCACCAGTGTTTGATAGTGAGTCAAGAGGTGATAAGGAGAAGAGTGTTGCCAAGCAACAAGGAGATAATTCCTCGGGAACAGTCCGACCCGAGAGCAATGCTCTAAAGTTTTGGGGCTCCATTTCAGGTCATAGAGTGGAGTTAAGCATTGACTCTGGAGCAACAAATAACTTTATTTCTGAAGAGTTGGCTAATCGTCTTAAGTTGCCAAGGAGAAAGACAAGTTCAATAGCGGTTGTCCTTGGACATGGCAAGAGCAACAAGAGTGAATGTGTTGGTATGGGAATCAGTTTGCTAGTGGAAGGGTTGGAGATTATTGAGAATTTTCTCGTACTGGACGTCAAAGGGGCATAATCAATGGTTGTCCTAGGTTATGAGTGGCTTTCAAAACTGGGAGAAACCTGTGTCAATTGGCAAGATCACACCTTCTCGTTCTTCCTTAACCAAGAATGGGTCACTTTTGGAGACAAGAATGATACACTGAAAAGAAGCACTGGAAAAGTGAAGATGCGAAGTGAAGTGGAGCAAGGGAGACCCAAAGAGGAGCACTTAGGTAATGATGTAAGAATTGCTAGCTATCTTGAGGACAAGTTAGCTTTACAAGGGAAGAGTAATGCCATGAGTGTTAAGGAGGTTATTAACACAGTTCAGAAACTATTTGTTGGAGGCCGTAGGGAAGAGATAAAGCTGAGTGCAGAAGGAGTGTCAAAACAGTGCCACCGAGTTTACAAGCTCCAAGGTAGCACATGTGTAAGCGATCAATTTCTCATACATCAACTTCTTGTTTCTGCTGTTGCTTTGGACGAGAAGCAGGAAGGAGTAGTTGCTAAGCCTGTATACGAATGATCCTTTAAGGGAGAAAGGCAAGCTTGCTCTGGGGGTTCAAAAATGCATGTCTAGGTTTCTAATGATTACAGGTTATTAGAGATGTTAGGCTCAGAAGCAGACTCAGACATAGAGGTCCAGCCGGTGGTTGGTATACAAGCCAAAGAGAGAGGGCAGTAGCAACAAGGACTAAACAAGGAGATGCTGGAGCAGTCAAGACGATCAGCAGGTTCATAAAGTTTCAATTCTATCCACCTTGAGGACAAGGTGAATCTTCGAGGGAACGGTATTGATAAGTCACGAATTGGGCCTCGTTAGTTCTTAATGGGCTGTAGTAGTATTGTTGTCTAAGCCTTTAGTCTCTCTACTTATATCTCGAATGGTTTCTTGTAGAAGGTTATCGAATCAATTAGAAAAACAATGTTTATCTTCTTCTTTCCAATCGTCTTCCTTCTTCTCTCTTCCTCCTCCCTCTGATCTGATTCTTCACCTCAATCCCCTTTTCTTCTGTTTCTCATCCCTATTTCTGTTACCTCTTTGATAAGCTACATCCGTACTTATCAGGAGTGCGGTAAGGACCCCATACGTCACAATGAACAAGAGAAAAACAACCGGAAGCATTATTTCTACTATCATGAAACACTTCTCTTGTTTTCTTTGAACAAAAACAAATGTCACAACTTTTAATATCTCCAAAATTGCTAGGAGAGTCAACACATTCGGATAAAGAAACTAAAACACCAGCGGAAGGGTGACCAAGCCGACGATGCCACAACGCACTAGAAGAAAGATGATTCGCCGATGCTTTGTGAGAACGAGCAGCCAAGACTCCCGTAAAATAGTACACTCCCTCACACTCTTCACCTATGTTAATCTTTTGTGTTCCTATATTTACGTAGATACGATGTTATCTCTTCGTTAGGCATGTCCCTCTGTATAAATACCTGTTTCCTCTGATGAATATAACACACAATACATTCAAATATCTTTTATTTCATGGTATCAGAGCATTACAATTCTATGACCTAATTGTTTTTTTAACTCTCGCCGCCACCGCTGTTGTTCGTCAACAACTGCCGTCGCCGCTAAACCTTTACCAAACGCTGCCACCACCATTGTTCTTTTACAACCGCCGTTGCCACAAGTTTTTATTTCCTCTATTGATCCAAATCGCTTCTCTTCTACACCTCTACTATGGCAACTCCTCCAGAAACATAAGTGGTTGTTGCGCCACCACCATCACCATATCAACTAAGTTCGTCTGACAATCCAGGGACCTTGATATCCTCTGTGATCTTGCAAGAAGATATTTATGCTGAATGGGCGACTAAAACCTTCACATGCAGCTTTAATCTTAGATATTTTGAGTACATGGATGTTTGAGGATCAAAATAACACATTGACTTAAAGCAAATGATACAAGTTTAGCTAATAATATACTTAAGTAAATATACCATATTTTTTCATTGGATCTGGACAAAATTAAATCCGGCCCAAATACGGTCCAACTAGAAATTACACACACTTGATCGGAAGCTTCTTATGAGGGGGTTGTATGCCGATAAGTCGAGGGAAGTTGGCGGAAAATGCAGCCTGGGCACGGAGGCGTCCACTCGGAAAGAAGCCCTGGAGCTGAGACCAATGAGGTTCCACTTGCTTCTGATCTCTGATGGATCACTTATTTTTTTACATTCTTGACGCTTACGAGGAGGTATCGAAGCAGATCAAACGTTACTACGGGCAGTGTCCTTCCGGCTTCCACATCTCTCTTCTTTGCTACAAGCGATGAAGAAAGGTAACAATATCTTATCCCATTTGTAGGTTGCTTTCATGCTTCCTTCCTATAATATATTATCACCAGGATTTGCGTTATTCTTAGAATTCAATATATGCAACAACATAATTTCCAGGATTTGCAACAACGTAATTTACATGTTAAAAACCCAGATATAAAAGTGATATGCTCAAATTTACCCTAGAGCTACTCTCTCAAATTAAGAGATCAATTGTAGTACTTAGGGATCGAATCCACAAGAACTCTAGATTCACACAATAGATTTAATAATCTTTTAATTATGCTAAACAGAAATATTGTAATTAAATTGCAAGATTAAACAGAAAATAAAAGAGTTGTAAATCAATAGGAATAAACGCTAGGCCTAAGGAAATTCTCAGGAAATCATGGAAAATCAGATCAATTAATTAAGCATGCAGGATTCAACAATTAAGCACCGTTCTTGAACTCTAAACAGAATTGTAAAATAAATCAGTTCTCATTACAAATATTATCTAAATTTAAAACCCAAAATCCAAATCTCTTTGCAAAATTCAAGTTAAAAACTTTGCAAAATTCAAGTTAAAAATCAGCAATAAAATCAAGTTTAGATAAGTTCACAAAATCACTAATTCAAATCTCTTTGCAAAAAGTAATTTTGCTCACCAAAGGTTTTATCAGGAAAATCAATTATATTCTCATATCAATTAATAGTCCTAAGATCTAAATCCAGATGACTAATCAAAGATCTAGCATTAAGAAAAACTTATGGTGAAGAACAAGAAAGATAATGAATCCTAAATTAACAGATCTAATAATCCATGAAATCTCGAATGAGAAACCCTAAACCTAACAAGCAGATCTACTCAGACATAATCAATGAAAATCAAAACATCTTATGACTAAATTGCATTAAGAAATTAAAGGTAGAAGTAAAGGAGTTTTGAATCTTTTCTGAATGAGTCTTGATTCTTCTCTCCAAAAGCTCTCTAAAAATCTCTCATGGTTTTCTCTCAAAAGTTGCATGGAAAAATAAAGCTTAGGTCTAAACAATGACCATAAAAATCTTATTTATATTCCTAAAACACGTCCATGGACTACTGATGCAAATATGGAAAACTTTGGGGCAACTTTGTAAATCTTCAAAACTTATGAGAAAACTTCCAATTCTTCTACAGGATGATGCATCGATCGACACCATCACTTGCATCGACCGATGCAAATCTTTGAACTTGTCTCCCAACTTCACAGCTTAGCCTAAATGCTTGAATGTGCTCCAAATCCTCCTATTTAGCTCCATTATGCTTCCATCCATGCTAAATCCTATAGACTCAAAAAGACTCTAAAAACACTAAAAAGACTCTATAGATAAGACTTATATCATGGCTAAAAACACCTTAAAACCATGATATATCAATTTCCCCAGACTTAGCTTTTGCTTACCCTCAAGCAAATCAAGAACTTCATCTGTGGAAAAGGTTTGAAAACGCGGAAACTCCTTTTCATTTTAAAGTAATGCCATGATCATCCAAACCATAATCCATATGCTTAGCAGATAAATCCAAATCGAACCGTCATGTACTTCTCCGTTGACATTCGTAGCATCCCAAATTCCACAATATCCTCATTAAGTCTTCATCGATGGGACTCATCAATTTGATCAATGTCAAGAACCTTCTAGACTCATTCCGTACAATACCATAACAAGCAAGACAATATCTTTAACACATATGGTACTCTTTCTCTCCCCCAGACTTATTCTATTTAATCTTCCTTTGAGCTTTGCTTCATTTTTTTGTTTTTCTTCTTATTTTTTTCTCTTTATCAAAGGTGTAGGCGAATAATGGGGTCATCGGTAATTTACTTACCCCTTGCTTCCAAGCTTTGTGTGATTATTTGACTCAAGAGTAGAATAATGGGGTCACAAGTAATTTACCTATCCCTCTAAACTGATCAAAATCATCTCATCTTTTATTCGTTTTTTTTTGAAACAAAGCTCTCAGGAAAAATATTTTAAACTTAAATAAGGGAGAAGAGTACCAATTTTTTTATTTTCTAAAATCTTACTTGTCAGGTATGAAGAAGGAGTCAAGCCCTGTGAACATCAATCTCCTTGATGAGTTAAAAGAAAAGCGCATAAATTATCTCAGACTTTTGTGGATTCTATTGGAAATTTGGATGTCTCTGGTTCACTGGTCAGCCTTTGAATTTTTCATTAGTCGGATTCTGGATTCAGTCTGCAGCATTAATCAACCAAGGTAGTACACTAAAAAGAAAAATCATAGTTCCCAACAAAAATTTTGACTCAACAAAACATTTTTTTTTTCTGAATCTCAAAAACAAAAACGTAGTTCGTAACTGCCACCCCCAGACTTAAACAACACTGTCCCCAGTGTTATCAAGTAAGAGATTGGCAAAGAAAAATAAACAAAAACGAATAAGTATTAAAATTGCGAACAAAAACGTGTTACCAATCCGAATGTTCTGTGTCGACCGATGCTGATGGTGTGTCGGTCGATGCACTCTGTAGATGCAGAGAGTTCGAACATTACTCCTGAGTTAGCTGCATTAATTTGTGTTTCTCTCATTCCTTTGATGTTAGTACTGTTAAGAATCACTCAAACACAAGATTAAGCGCAACATGATAGATAGAAGTTTATAATTCAATACAAATTCAAACTGACTCAAAGCAAGAATAAAAATGACTCAAAGTGGAAAAGAAAAACCTATGAGTGGGTTGCCTTCCACTAAGCGCTTGTTTTCAGTCATTAGCTTGGCTGTGTCGGATCTCAGGCATCCGGTGGATCGGGACATGGCAATGAATGCTTCCGAGAGAATGTCCTCTTCATCCAAGGGGTTGTGTAGGCAGTAGGTACATGAGATCTGCCAAGGATGTGAAGATCATGACCAGGGCGGGTCTGAGGTCTAGGTGGCTTTCTTTTATGTCCTGCAAAATCATCAGTAGAAGAAACAAGCGCTCTATGATAATCTCGTGGTTTGGTTAACTGCAAAACAGTTTTTGTACCGTTGAAAGTCTTATTGATGATAGGAGAAGGTTTGGGTGAAGAAGATATGTACCTTGGCCTTACCTGTGGACTCTAGAGTGTAGATTGGTGAGATTTCAGCTTTACAACTGGTATAGGACTTGCAGCTAAGGAATCAACTCGAGAATCTTCGGTTTTAGACAAGTCTGGATGTTCTCGTGGAGGTGTGTCGATCGATGCCACAACTGCATCAATTGATGCTGAGCCTGCAACTCGTGTTTCTTCAACGATTCTGCAACTTTCGTCAGCAATCCGTGTTTCCATTACAAAAACATCATCTACCAGCGACTTGTCATGGATCAGAACCTCATCATAGATCTAATACTGATTAGATGATCTCCACTCCAATCTTCAAGCTTAACAGCTTGCTTGCTCATTTTCTCAACATGCTCCAACTCTTTGACATACCCAGCAGTAATGTCTCCATGAAGCTTTATGAGCGGATCATCATAAGAAGCAATTTCCATAGAAAACGTCTGACCATCAATAGTGGGAGCTCTTCTCAGCTTGTCCATCTCAAAGTTTATGACCAAATCATCCATATTCAAAGCTATGTGTCCCTTCTTCACATCTATGATAGCACCAGCTGTAGCCAAGAATGAGCATCCTAAGATGAGAAGATCACTAGGCTCTTTGTCATATTCCAACACCACAAAGTCAGTGGGAATCATGCAATCTCCAATCTTAATCGGAACATCTTCTAAGACACCTTCAGGAATCCTTCTGGATCGATCAACAAAGATCCTAGTCGGCTTGAAATCTGTCATACCAAGTCTCACAGCAACAGAATATGGCATTAAATTGATACTAGAGCCAAGATCGCAAAGAGAGTAACGAAACATTCATGTGGAGATAGAGCAATCTAACACAAAACTTCCAGGATCTGGTAACTTCTCTTCAATCCTACTCTGAAGCACTGCACTCACTTTCTCAGATACAACCACTGTCTCTTTCCTCTCTTTCTTCCTTTGAGCAGGCTGGTTCAACAGAATTGCACTGACATCCTTGGTAAGCAAAGCTCCTTCCTCAGGGCTCAAACCATTAGTGACCATCCTCTTCACATATCGCTTAATCCCAGGAGAAAACTTGACAACATCAATCAAAGGCATCTCTATCATCACCTTGTCCATCATAGCCTTGCATCTAGCTTCCTCAAGCTCCTGCTTAGACCTCCTAGGCTTAGGAAAAGGAACCTTAGGCTTGTAGGCTTGTTTTGAATCGGATGGTTGAACAGGAAGAGAAACCGAAGCTGTTTGTGGGGGGTGTCGATCGATGCTTGTGGTGCAGCGATCGATGCTGGATGGTGGTTGCATCGATCGATGCTGCTGTGTATCGGTCGATGCAACATCAGCTACCGGATGGTTGTCTTCTTCCTTCACCAAAATTGCGTTACAAGCATGCTTGGGGCTCGACTCAGTTCTTCCTTTAAGAAATTCCTTTTGTTGTTTAACAGACCCAGCAGTCTGAATCACTTGATTCTCCAGCTTCTTAACATGAGTGTTTAATGCATCAAACTTCCCAGTCAGCTCAGTGTATACAGAATCAATCTTCCCATTGAAGTCTACAGTTAACTTCTGTTGACCTTCCAAAATCTGTCCAAGCATTGATTCCATCTTGCTCTCTGAATTGGGTGGAGGGAGGGGTTGGTAAGAAGAAGAACCATAGCTCCTAGTGAAGTTGTTGTTTGGATTTTCTGTGAAGGAATTCTTCTGACCAAATCTCTGATTTTGATATCTAGCTCCATACACATAGTTGACATCTTCTTCTGTAATCTCTGGCTTTGGCTCAAAAGTCTCAACATCTTCAGCAAAATGGACACACTTCTTTCCAACAAGAAGGTTATGCACTGTATCCAACTTAGCATTCACTGTAGCAAACTGATTTGAATCATGGTCTTCATGTGCTCTCTTCCGCTCTAGGTCTGCATTCTTGGTACTGTTGCTTGATGCTAGTCTTTCTATCAACTTTTCATCGTCATCTGGGTACCTTGTCATGAAGTTCCCATCACTAGCAGCATCCAAAGCCATCTGATACCTCCAGTCAATCCCGCTAAAGAAGATACTGATCAACTGCACCTCTGAGAACCCATGATGCGGACAGTCTCTCTGGTATGCTTTGAACCTTACCCAAGCATCTTTGTAAGATTCAGCTGGTCCTTGTCTAAAGGTGGAGAGCTTAATCCTCAGCTCATCAGACATCGCGTCATCATAAAAGTAGTTCAAGAATGTCACCTTGATGTAATTCCATGTCTTTAGAGATCCTGGTTTGAGTTGCCTTAGTCAATGAGAAGCTTCCCCAGCAAGAGAGTAGGGGAAAACCTTGCAGTAGAGATAGTCCTCTGTGACTCCATTAGCTTTGACTCAAAATGCTCAATATGGTCTAGAGGCTTCTCATGTGGCAGGTTCTGGAATGACCATTGTCCAACAAGAGCAAAGTAGGCAGGCTTCAGCTCAAAATCATTCATTGTAAATGGAAGAGGGACAATCGCGGATTGGTTCTCATAGAACAAGTCTTGTCTGTTGAAGTCCGCAAGAGTCTTGACAAGCTCTCCGTTGTTGTCCTGTCTGCCCTAAAGTTTATGCTGGTCATTACCATCCAAATCCGCACCAGCTCCAACATTGCGTCGATCGACGCCAATGTTGCGTCGATCGTTGCCATCGTTTCGTCGGTCGACGCAATCTGCATTCTCATCTACCACGACGAGTTCTTCCTGAATAACCCGTCCATCAGCATCAAGTTTTTGGTCTTGTTTGTTACGCACATGACCCTCTTGATCCATCAAAACTCCAGCCTCATCAGCTCTCAGTATGATTGTTTTGGCCATCTTCACTGACTTGGCTGCTTTTGTGTTATCACGCTCTAGTTCTCCTAACTCTTGGTTTGTAAGCTTAACAATTGGACCAGTAGGATTTTTCTTGGTGCTAGGCTTAGGCATGTATCTGAAACACACAAGAGAAAAGAAACAAAAGCGTGTGAGTAAAATAAGAAAAGAAAAATTTAGACAAAATCAAAGACTTTAATCTAATGGTGTATCAAAAGAGTCCCCGACAACGGCGCCAAAATTTGATATGCTCAAATTTACCCTAGAGCTATTCTCTCAAATTAAGAGATCAATTGTAGTACTTAGGGATCGAATCCACAAGAACTCTAGATTCACAATAGATTTAATAATCTTTTAATAATCTTTTAATTATGCTAAACAGAAATATTGTAATTAAATTGCAAGATTAAACATAAGATAAAAGAGTTGTAAATCAATAGGAAAAAACGCTAGGCCTAGGGAAATTCTCAGGAAATCATGGAAAATCAGATCAATTAATTAAGCATGCAGGATTCAACAATTAAACACCGTTCTTGAACTCAAAATACAATTATAAAATAAATCAGTTCTCACTGCAAATATTATCTAAATTTAAAACCCAAAATCCAAATCTCTTTGCAAAATTCAAGTTAAAAACTTTGCAAAATTCAAGTTAAAAATCAGCAATAGAATCAAGTTTAGATAAGTTCACAAAATCACTAATTCAAATCTCTTTGCAAAAAGTAATTTTGCTCACCAAAGGTTTTATCAGGAAAATCAATTATATTCTCATATCAATTAATAATCCTAAGATCTAAATCCAGATGACTAATCAAATATCTAGCATTAAGAACAACCTAAGAACAAGAAAGATAATGAATCCTAAATTAACAGATCTAATAATCCATGAAATCCCTAATGAGAAATCCTAAACCTAACAAGCAGATCTACTCAGACATAATGAAAGAAAAGCAAAACATCTTCTGAATAAATTGCATTAAGAGATTAAAGGAAGAAGTAAAGGAGTTTTGAATCTAAAGGAGTCTTGATTCTTCTCTCCAAAAGCTCTCTAAAAATCTCTCAGGGTTTTCTCTCAAAAGTTGCAGGGAAAAATAAAGCTTAGGTCTAAACAATGACCATAAAAATCCTATTTATATTCCTAAAACACGTTCAGGGACTAATGATGCAAATATGGAAAACTTTAGGACAACTTTGTAAATCTTCAAAACTTGTGAGAAAACTTCCGATTCTTCTGCACGATGATGCATCGATCGACACCATCACTTGCATCGACCGATACAAATCTCTGAACTTGTCTCCCAACTTCACAGCTTAGCCTCAATGCTTGAATGTGCTCCAAATCCTCCTATTTAGCTCCATTATGCTCCCATCCATGCTAAATCCTATAAAGACTCAAAAAGACTCTAAAAACACCAAAAAGACTCTATAGATAAGACTTATATCATGGCTAAAAACACCTAAAAACCATGATATATCAAAAAGCTGTGAGCCATTAGCATTAGCATGCCTTAGCTTCTCAGCTGCTTTCAACTATCCATCGATTACTAGCTCAGTGTTTTTGTTGGAATAAGCTTGAAGTAGCTTAAAGCCCAAGCTAAGTATATTTGAAAGATATTCAAATATACATATTAGACTTATAGGAGTTATCTAAATAAGTTATATTTTCTAATTGGTTTTGGAAAAGTGTCTTTGAGTTTTTATATATAAAGAGCTACCAAGGTGTGGTAAGCCTTAAGGGATTTGAGAGAGAGAGAGCTCGAGTTTGAGTTATTTTTCTTAAGCAATAAAGAAGAGAGTTATTCTTCCTTTGTGTTCTTAAACTATATTTGGTATCAGAGCTAGGTTCATTCACGATGACCAAACCAAAGTTTGAAGACGTCGAGTTTCAATCCAAAGAAAGTGGACCTTCTTCGATTAAGTGTCCAATGTTGAATTCCTCTAATTACACCGTCTGGGCTATGAGGATGAGGATTACTCTTAAGGTGAATAAGGTTTGGGAAACTATAGAAGATGGCCTGAAGAACATTGATAACAACGATATGGCAATTGCCCTGATGTTTCAGTCAATACCCGAAGATCTAACCCTCCAAATCGGAGACCTTGATACAGCAAAAGCAGTTTGGGTTGCAATCAAGGCGAGCCACGTAGGAGCTGAGAGAGTAAAGGAGGCTCGTTTGCAGACTCTAATGGCAGAATTCGACCGACTTAAGATGAAAGAAACTGATACAATTGATGCTTTTGTGGGAAGTTTATCAGCGATTTCATCAAGATCAGCATCTCTTGGAGAGACCATTGAAGAATCAAAGCTTGTCAAGAAATTCCTGAAAAGTTTACCAAAAATAAAATATATACACATTGTTGCAGCTCTTGAACAAGTTCTTGATCTGAAGACCACTACTTTTGAGGATATTGTTGGTAGATTGAAAACTTATGAAGAGAGAATAGGCGAAGAAGATGAAGAACAACAGGAAGAGCAAAACAAACTGATGTATGTTAATACCGATACACAACCGGCCTTTCATGTTGGTTATGGAGGAAACAGAGGAAGAGGCAGAGGTGGTCGCTTCACTTGGAGAGGAAGAGGTCGTGGACGCTCTGGAGGTTACCAAGGACGAAGCAAAGACAGGGACACCTCGATGATAACCTGTTATCGGTGTGACAAGCTGGGTCATTATGCATCGGATTGTCCTGATAGATTGCTTAAGCTTCAGGAGACAATAGAAAAGAAAGAAGATGAGACGCAAGAAGATGAAGGATTGATGTTGCACGAAGTTGTGTATCTTTATGAGAAAAAAATAAAACCAAGCAACTTTGAAGCTGAAGCTGATGCAACTAACATGTGGTATCTCGATAATTGTGCAAGCAATCATATGAGTGGAGATCGATTGTTTTTCTGTGAACTTGATGAGACTATTACAGGAAAGGTACAATTTGGATACTATTCTAGGATTGATATAAGAGGAAAAGGGTCCATATGGTTTGTGTTTGAGGTTGGGAAAAAGAAAATTGTAAAGGTCCTTTACAATGTATACTATATATCAGGTTTAAAGAGCAATATTGTGAGCCTTGGTCAAGCTACCGAAGCAGGATGTGAAGTTCGAATGAAGGGAGAATTACTTATGCTTTATGATCAAATGGGTCAACTGTTGGTGAAAACAGCAAGGTCAAAGAATCGGTTATATAAGGTCATATTGGAAGTTGAGGCTATCAAGTGTCTACAGTTAACAGCATCGGCTGAATCAAGTACATGGCATGCACGTTTGGGCCATGTTAACTTAGATACAATGAAGATGACGATTGATAAAGAGTTAGTGACCGGTATACCAAGTATCACAATTGAGAAGGAAACGTGTGTGTCATGCCTTCTTGGCAAACACACCAGAAAACCTTTCCCTCAAGCAACCGTATACCGAGCCACACAAGCTCTTGAGTTAGTCCATGGAGACCTTTGCGGACCGATTACACCAGCTCACAAGAGGTATGTGTTTGTGCTCATTGATGATTATTCTCGCTATATGTGGACGATTCTGTTGAAAGAGAAGAGTGAGGCTTTTGAAAAATTTAAGAAATTCAAATCACTTGCGGAACAAGAAATGAAGACGGTGATAAAAACGTTCTGAACAGATAGAGGTGGTGAATTTGTGTCACTTGAATTCCAAGAATATTGCGGTCTATACGGCATCAATAGGCAATTGACTGCACCTTATTCTCCTCAACATTATGGAGTTGTTGAGAGACGAAATCGGACCATTTTGGAGATGACTAGGAGCATTTTAAAGCACATGAACTTACCAAATTATCTATGAGGAGAGGCAGTGAGGCACGCAACCTATTTGATCAATCGAATAGCAACGAGGTCTCTGAATATTTCAACTCCTTACGAGATGTTTAAAGGTAGCAAACCAAATCTCAGCCACCTTAAAATATTTGGATGCATCGCCTATACACGAACATAGGCTGTTGGGAGAAAGAAACTCGACGATAAATCAAGAATTCTGGTGCATTTAGGAACATAGCCGGGCTATAAAGCCTACCGTCTTCTTGACCCCAAAAGTAAGAAGATCATTGTGAGCCGAGATGTGATATTCGATGAAGGCAAGAGTTGGAGCTGGAATATTTCAGAAAGAAATCAAAGTGCAAACTCTGGAACATTTGAAATTGGTATAGGAGAATTTGGAAATAAAGGTATAAGAGAGTTTGAAACAGAGACTGAGACAGAAGAAGATACCAACGTCTCTCGAGGAATGAGTGAAGACGTTAATGACAGAGAGGAAGCTATAGAGGTTGAGAACCTTAGTGAAGATGAAGTTGAGGAATATGAGAGTGATGACGAAGCTCATGGTTCACCGGAGCAGCTCAGAAGGTCAACGAGAACGAGAACGATTATGTACTTATTGCTGAAACAGAGTGTGAACGATTGTTGATGGTAATAAATGAGGAACCATGGAGCTTCCAGGAGGCGAAAGAGCTTAAAGTGTGGGTTGAAGCATGTGAGGAAGAAATATCATCTATAGAGAAAAATCGAACTTGGAACCTGGTTGATATTCCCGTTGGAGCTAAGCCAATTGGCTTGAAGTAGGTGTTCAAAATAAAGCGCAATTCTGATGGGAGTATTAACAAGTACAAAGCTCGATTAGTGGCAAAAGGTTATGTGCAGAGACATGGTATTGATTATGATGAGGTGTTTGCTCCAGTAGCTCGCATAGAAACAATTCGACTTATCATTGCCTTAGCAGCATCGAATGGTTGGGAAATACATCACCTTGATGTAAAAACAGCATTTCTTCATGGAGTACTGAAGGAGGAGGTATATGTCACACAACTATAGGGGTTTGAAGTCTTAGGAAGAGAAACCAAGGTTTACAAGTTAAACAAAGCTCTTGATGGTTTGAAACAGGCTCCTAGAGCATGGAATGACAAGCTGAACAAGATACTAAGAGATTTGGGGTTTCATAGGTGTATTAAAGAGCCATCACTGTATCAAAAGGAGGAGAGAGGGTCGCTGCTTATAGTGTGTGTATATGTAGACGACTTACTAGTTGCTGGTTCCTCATTAAGCTCAATTCAAGAGTTTAAAAAGGTGATGGGAACAAAGTTTGAGATGAGTGATCTTGGGAAGCTTACATACTACCTTGGAATTGAAGTCCACCAACATGAGAGAGGTAACAGCTTAACACAAGAGAGATATGCTAAGAGAATTCTAATTGAAGCAGGAATGGATACATGTAATTCAACACATATACCAATGGAGATGAACCTGCAATTGTCGAAATCTCAGGAGGAGAAGAGCATTGATGAGAGAGCTACCGAAGGATTATAGGATCTCTACGATACTTGATACAGACATGACCAGACCTATCTTATAGCGTTGGCGTATTGAGTCGTTATATGCATGAGTCAAAGATATCACATGGAGCCGCTTTGAAGCAGATCTTAAGAGAATTGCGAGGAACTTCATCACTGGGTCTTGTCTTTGAACGAAACAAGAACAAGGATGTGGTTGGTTACTGTGACAGTAGTCATAACCTTGACAAAGATGATGGAAGGAGCACAGCCGGTCACATATTCTACTTTGGTGATAGTCCAATCACTTGGTGTAGTCAAAAGCAAGACACACTAGCAATGTCCTCGTGTGAGGCCGAGTATATGGCAGCCACCAAAACAGCTAAGCAAGCAATTTGGCTTCGTGACATGCTTGTTGAAGTCACCGGATCACCTAGTAAGCGAGTCACAATTCTGTCGAACAACAAATCAGCGATAGCACTTACAAGGATTCCAGTGTTTCATGGAAGAAGTAAGCACATACATCGGAGGTACCATTTTATTAGAGAATGTGTCGAGAAAGAACTTATAGAAGTGGAACATGTTCCCGGATCGGAGCAAAAGGCTGACATATTAACAAAACCACTTGGAAGAATCAAGTTCAAGGAAATGAGGAGCTTTATTGGAGTTCAAGATGTGAGTGAGAGTAGCATCAAGCTTAAGGGGGAGAATGTTGGAATAAGCTTGAAGTAGCTTAAAGCCCAAGCTAAGTATATTTGAGAGATATTCAAATATACATATTAGACTTATAGGAGTTATCTAAATAAGTTATATTTCCTAATTGGTTTTGGAAAAGTGTCTTTGAGTTTTTATATATAAAGAGCTACCAAGGTGTGGTAAGCCTTAAAGAGATTTGAGAGAGAGAGCTTGAATTTGAGTTATTTTTCTTAAGCAATAAAGAAGAGAGTTATTCTTCCTTTGTGTTCTTAAACTATAGTTTGTGCGTCGATCGGTAACAAATCTAAAACAGAGGAATCTGATTCTGTATTCTGGCTTATACTGCATTGCCCGAAATGCGAAGCAAAAGGCAGCACGAGAAGAATATCCCCTGCAATGATAGCTAACAAAGGCATAGTGATGGTGCACATATAACCTTCTCACTTGCCTCGTTTATTCTGAACACCTGTTGTTATTAAGTCATGCTTTCTTGTACATTTTGCCTTCAACAGTGTGACGATGAGTCTTGCAAATACACGATACGCATGCCCAACTTTCGTCTGCTTGGTGACCGTACGTGAACGGGGAACAGTTTGTCCAAACTATCCTAACTGTAATGGAACCCTCTTAAGAAAGGTATAAGCCCTCATCCTCCTTGTAAGAACTCCTATCTTTCTGTTGCTTTATAGGACAACTTTTGACTCCCAGCCTTGTCTTACCACAGTACACTGAAGCTAGCTATCATACTTTTGCCACATCTTAGACACACAATGCTCCCTAGAAAAGGTTTCTACTTTCAACCTCATGCATTGCTTCTAATAAGTGTATCACACTCAATTTCTGAACTCTAGATCCCTAATAACCTCTCTGGCATTTCAAAAAAAGCAGAAGGATGTTGGTGTCAGAATTCAAATAGAGAAAACAATGACGAAGATAAGACCTGCGGTTGAGTCAGCAGCATCCATGGCTCGAAGGTGTGCGTACGGATGGCTGCAACTGACAGACAGCCATTTGATTGTTGTTATAACCATTTCATGTAGTTAAATTTATATCATCTTCTGGTACATAATTATTATCAAGCTATTTAGTTCTGTTCACACCTAAAAGCTTATTATCGTAACACTTTGAAATTCAACCAATACAAGACTCGAACAAACATTTTTTACTCCTGTTTTTGTGGTAGATACTAAGAGGGAATCTGACTTCTAATCATCTCACTGTCTGAATGTTGTCTTTAAATCAGAGCGTCTGTGGAAAAGCACATTTCCTGAGTTGCTTCTGGTACTTAACAGTTAACCAGCGAGTGAGAACTACCAAGCGGAGTCTCAAGGTTCAGCTCTTTGCTCAAAGGTTTCATTGCTCTTTGTCTGTGTTGGCGGTATAACTGGTGGTGATCGCAGAGAATTTAGGCCTAAACCATCCATAATTAACGGCTACAGTTGGCAAATTATGCAGTCATTGAGTTAATCAAATGATGGCTTTTATAAAATTTTAATACAAATATTTTTAAAAAAACAATCCTTTAAATTCAAATCTCCCTAATTTTACTTATATACTTGCCATACTAAGTTTGTTCTTCTGGCAGTAAACTGTGTTATAATCATCTTTCTCCCCTATATGATTCTATACATCTCTCTGCGTATAATTATATATCTTCTCTAGTTAATTAATATTGAATGATGATTGCGTCTTCTAAGCTAGAGTGCTGTATATAATTGTTGGCCATGAGCTCATGATTCTCATCAAAAAATTCACAGTTCACTTGATCTCTTTCTCTGACATTTTTCAAATATTTATAAGTCTCGCACCATGAACAAACAATTACTTTCTTATTTCATAGTTTTTGTGGTTCTCTTCTCAGGTAATTAACTTTATTCTTATAAGTTATAATTTCATATTATTATATATACTCAACGATCTAATATGTCAATATAGAATGAGTTTTGAAATATTAAGCTAATGAAGCATACTAATGTTATAACTTATATACAGTTTTTAATCTATTCATACATATCTATGAACTTATATACTCACTATTGGTTGCAGTATTGTCGATTGTTCCTAAAACTGAGGCACTAAAGAGATGCAGACAAGAACTAGAGCCGGGGAAACAATGTTTGTTGGCGAAGTGTAGAGAACTGTGTTTCAAGAATTTAAATGGATTCGGAAGTTGTGTTGAGAAGCCACCAGGCTCTGATCGGTACATATGTAACTGTTTCTACAATTGTGGTGCACAATGATCTTCTGGAGTGTTCGATAACGTAAACTTAGTTAAACATTATCATAATATTTATGGGTTACGAAATTCAATCTTCAAATTACTTATAATGAACTCCTAATCTTGAAATGAAATGATGTAGTTATCAAGATTTTTGTTTTATCAGATTCTAAACTACAGACTACAAAAATTCAATTCTTATCAATGTTGAACCAGCAGCAAAGAAACAACAGACCTTGTGTGCTGTATCCACAGAGAAAAAAAAAAGTCTTTCTGTTTTTACTTTCACCAATAATCCATGCACGAGCATGAACCATCTTGGAAATGGTGAAAACGTTTCCGGTCTCGGACTGTTATCTTTCTCTTGTAAGCTTTTGATATGAGTTTGAGGGATGAATGACAGTCCTCACAGATGCGTAGGTTCTTAACAATGCGTATTGGTTTGCCAGGGCTCGTACTTATCAACCCAAACGCTGTAGCGATCTTCTCGCTGTGGTAATGAAGTGCGTTTTCTTTATCCTCTTCCTCCAAGTTTAACAAAACCTGTGTGGTGATTGGTCTATACCCAGCTAGTCTCAGTTTTTCTGAGATTTCTACGAGCATTGAGTTGATTTCTTTGGCTCTCGGGTGAGAATCATCTTCCACAAGAAACTCATGAAGCACGCCATCAATGTCGATCCAACTACACCCGGGATCTTTTCTTATATCCATGTCCTTCATTCTCAGCCTCATCTCTGAAACCTCTGACCAGTTTCCTTGAGAAGCATACATGTTTGAGAGGGCGACATAAGCTCCACTGTCATGAGGAACCATATCCATCAGAATGTCCGCAACACGCTTGCCCATCTCGACATTTCCGTGCATTCTGCAAGCACCCAAAAGTGCTTTCCATATCACATCATCTGGTTTTATAGGCATATTAAGTATGAACTCCTCAGCCTCATCAAGAAGACCAGAACGACCCAATAGATCAACCATACACCCGTAGTGTTCAATCCTAGGCTCTAACCCATCCACACTCACCATTTGACTGAAATACTTCCTTCTTCTACCAACCCAGCATGGCTACAAGCGGTCAAGAGATTGATGTAAGCAACATCACTAGGCTGAACTCCAGCCCGCCTCATTTTACAAAAACAGTCAATAGCATCACCTGCCTGTCCATGTATAGCAAACCCGTTTATCATCGCACTCCAAGGAATCACATTCTCTCGAGGTAATCTCTCAAACACCTGAACCGCTTTCTCAACGATCCCACATTTCGAGTACATATCAATCAAAGCAGAGCCAAGCACATCATCAATCCTGATACCATTATTCACCGCATAACAATGCAACCATTCTCCTAACTCTAACGACCCGAGCCGTGAAATCGCAGGAAGAACACTAACCAAAGTAACATAATTCGGACGGATATCAAAATCATCTCCTTCCTTCATCTCACAGAAAACCTCAACAGCGTCCTTAAAAAACCCGTTCTGCGAATAACCTGATATCATCGTGTTCCAAGAGACAACGCTTCTCTGACGCATTTTATCGAACAACATCCGTGCAGCTTTACAATCACCAAGTCTCATGTAACCATCAATCATAACATTCCATAACACAACCTCACCATCTCTCTTTCTTCTATCAACCATCACCACCATATCTTTCTCTATAATGTTCTTGTAAAACAACACACAAGCATCTTTCATCAAACCACAGATCACATACATCCTAACGAGATTACTCATCACGAACTCATCACAGCTCAACCCAAGCTTCAAAGCCAACCCATGAATCTGCTTACCTTGTTGAATCTTCCCTGTTTTCGCACAAGCCTTAAGCACAGAAGGAAACGTGAACCGGTTCGGTTCAACGAACTCATCGCTCATCATCTCACAGAACAATGCGATTGCGATTACGGCTTTGTCTTCTTCATCGCTCTCACTGAAACCTCTGATTATAGTATTCCAAGAGAAGCAATTTCGTCGAGGCATCTGATTAAAGATCTTATGTGCGTAATCGAGGTCACGGTGATGGAGATCGGAGGTAGCACAGAATCGGAGTATCTCTGCGGCGGCGAGAGTGTCTCGCATTTGACCCGATTTGATGAATACGGCATGGATTTGAGAGAGGTCTCTTATAGTTCGGCATCTGTTGATTTGAGGAAAGAGTGAAGATGGGTGTGTCGCCGGAGAGTAAAGGGTCTGTGTTGGGTTCATTGAGAATCAAGAACAGGAAGGGATCGTGTGGCTCTCTGTAAGACTCATAACAAGATATGATGAGGATAGTGGCAACAGTCTTCTTAATGCTTCCGGTAACTTTTTTTTTTTTTTTTTTTTTCTTTCTATTCTTGAATGCTTTTATTACAAAATATAAAAAACAAATTCTTATGCAAAACTTGGTTTTCAAAATTGGTTACTTATGTAATCGCTTTTGTTGATTAGAAATTTTGGTAAGTGTTAAAAATAAAGCTTTTGTTTTTTCAAAATTGGTTACTTATGTAATCGCTTTTGTTGATTAGAAATTTTGGTAAGTGTTAAAAATAAAGCTTTTGTTTTGTAACTAGGATCGGAAGCACGCTACAGCGCAGACAAATATTTTAAAATTGATGCGATGGATAATATATTAGATAGTTAAACTATTTTTATATAAGAGACCCTTTATATAATTTTATATATACTGTAGTACACAAAAATAAAAGTGAGTAGTTTTTTTGGTAGAAAAAATAAAAGTGAGTAGTTGGTACTATAATAAGATTTTGTACAATAAAAACAAACGAAACAGAGGAATTAATTAGACAGCAAGAGGGAATATCAATCGATATGTAATTCATCTTGCTACCTTTGGTTCTATGTAGTACTATTATAAGTTCACTAGATTCGGACCCGTACGTACGTGCGGAGATGATTTCAAAACCAAAATTTGTTATTATATTTGCAATATATTACATATATATATATGAAATTATTAATGTAAACATATTTTTTTAAGAATGTTATTAACATTCATAACCCTATCTCATACTATAAGTTTAGTATTCAATTTATTTATTTTTTGGTTAGACAACAAATGATGAGATTACAATGAAAAAATGGTAAGAAAAAAGTGATGTATCTATTTGGGACCGAAAACCCATCTTGTCCCGTCTCAAGAACTATCAAACCGGGCTAAAATATTAAAACTTCTCAAATCAAATGACCTAAATTGTCTACCTGAATAAATCCAACTCGATAGGCTTGCCCATAACAATTTTGCTATTTTTCTGTAAAAACCTATAGGAGAAATGTCTGCATTCATCACTTTTAAATTTTGCAAAGCCCATGGATAACATGTGTTTCAATTAAAAAAAAGTTCCAATATAGATAATTATATGTTAAAGGGATTGAGATAATTTTTTCGTTTTTATATTCTCAAACTATCTAAAGTTTACAAAAAAAAAAAAACCCAGTTTTTTTCTACCAATCCGAAGTTGACATGTACAGTTAGTCTGTTACTCAAGTGAGATTTGAGAATTAAATATAGGTACCAAAAAAGAAATTAGTTTATCTAGATTTTTGTCAGATATTTTATAAAGAATATTTGGATAGTATTTTTTCGTTCCCTTCTTCCAGATTTTTTGTATGTCGTGGTCCTTTTTCCGCAGATAATTCGAAATTAAGCTAGGAAATCTCGGGTTGGTTGAATGTGTTGAGATTAGATTTGATATTCGTAATTCTTGTTTCAAAATTTATTACAATTAGTTAGAATATTCTTTCTTCCTTAGTATTTAATTTGCTTACAGGTCTGTTTGGATACACTTGTATCGTATACAGTTCATATATTAATTGTGTATGTTTGGATCTAAGTTATACATATCCTTATTCTGTTTTTAATGGCATTTCATGTAATAAATAATCTTTAACCCTATGTCTACTTATTAAAAATGCTTTCCTTTTAATAGTATAGATTTTTTTCTGATATGTAATATGTAAGATATATATTAAAGAAATGGGTGAAAGATTATGACGGATTACTCGTATTTTCATTTTTGATATTCTCAAACTCTATAAAATATTCAAATACTATTTTTTATATGTTGTGTTGATGGATACACAAATCTACAATACATTTACATACTATTCTCTTCTATATCTTAAGACTAAACACCATAAACAATAAAAAAAATACATAGGTACATCATATGAAAAGCCAGATTTAATCGACGGTAAATCTATTTGTAAAAAATTTAGTAAATGGAAAATTGTTTAAATGTTTATAGACAATGGTAATGCTTGTAAATATATAGGATATACGATGACTATATTATGTGTGTATAAATGATCAAATTAACTCATGTACAAAACCTAGATGCATCCTTACACTCTTTAGGTTTAGGTATTATGTATGTCACTTTTTATGTATGTCATCCACTATCTGCAAATACAAAATTCTATATTTAATTATAAATAACAAAATTGTGAACCTACAATAAAATAAAAATAAGACTCACCCCATATAAAATATAGGAGATTAATGATGGACTTTGGTTACATATTCAACATCATCTGCCGTTTTCTTTTCTAAAACCATTGCACACTCGTATTCCAAGCTATGCAGAGTTAATTTTCTCAGTGGCCAATGAAAATATTCTTTTTATGAAACGATTTATGTAGTGTGTGCAACTTTAAGAAGATATATACAGCTCGAAGATAGTTAGGGTTAGTAGGATCAAAATCTCAACAAATAAATACTTAATTGCATATTACTTTAATTTCTCAGGCAAAATAAAAGCTGAATTAACAGCATATCTTGATTAAATATCTTTTAATCAGTATTTTAGTGAATCAATAATTCAAATTTTCTTAAAATTTTGGGAGTTTTTGAAACTATCCAAAAATCCAATCAAATATTTGATCAAGGTATGCTGTTAATTTCGGGAGTAGTAAATTATTTAATTGTTTCTTGCAAATATTTTTTTCTTTCGTTATCATTTATAGCATTTTGAAATGATACTACAATTAGGGTCGGTTGAAAGGTATATTAGTTAGTATAATTTAAATATTTCATAATTAAGCAAGTAATTAAACTAAGATTATATTCTAAGATACTTTCCGAGATTTTGGTTTTAATTTCCGAGATTATGTTAACTTCCCTTATAAATTAAACACATCTTTATTATTTTAGAAGATATTGTAAGATTGAATTTTACTAATCGATGGACTTAAAGATTATGTTGCTAATTATGTGGTTAGGTTTTAATTGGTTGTTTTAATTCTACTCTAATTATGGGGGTTGATTTATTTAGATTTTATGATAGGTTTTAATTCCTTCCGATTTTTATGTGTTAATGTGTTAAAATCATTTAATATTTGTTCTATCAAACTGTTTGGCTATAAGTATATATATCCTTATTCTTATTTGAGTGGCATTTCATGTAATAATCTCTTAATCTATGTCTACTTATTAAAAATGTTTCTCTTTTAATAGTATAGATTATCGTATGAGTGTGCATTTATAAATATGACATGCAACACTATGAGAAATAATAATATGATTTATAACTTATTTAGTCGATTAAAAAGTCATATATTCCCTCCGTTTCACAAAGAGTGTCATTTTGACATATTTCACACAAATTAAGAAAAGTTTGAATTATACATGTTTAACCCTATTTAATAAGTAATTAATGATCTACTTTCAATGAAAATAGTTTTGGGTTTAGGGGTAAAAAAGAAAATTTAGCATTAAAACACTCATTAGAAATATAAAATGACATTCTTTGTGAAACAAAAAAAATTCTCTAGAATAACACTCTTTGTGAAACGGAGAGAGTATTATTTTTAAGAGAAGCAGTTTGCTTTGTACACAAGTGAAAAAAATTATAAGGTGAAAGAAATTAGCTATGCCAATATGTACTACATAATGAGAAAAAAAAATTATTCACATGAAAATTCAAAAATAACAAACATGCAAATAATAAATTCTAATATGATATAAATAAACAACTATGATAATAAAAAATAAGAAAGAGATAATTTGAAAATGTAAATGATTCATTTTCTTTAAAATAAATATTAGATGAATTGGGCGTGTGAATAAAAGGAGTGTTTATAAAGTTAAGTAATGATCAGATTTAAGTCCATAATGCAAAAAAAAAAAATTAATTTTTTTTTCCTAAAATATACTTCCTCTTTTTCACAAAGACGGTTATTCTGGAGATTTGTCACTTTACAATTTCAATGCATTATTTTATGAATGTAAATATTAATTTTGATTTTCATTTTGAATTTATTACTATTTAAATAGAAAATTTATTAGAATATTTGCACATGTTTAAAAAGTATAAATTTTTAAAAATATTTATAATATTCCGAAAATACAAAGAATATTTCATTAAATATATAGAATTTTCAATTTTTTTTGTTAAATATTAAAATGGTGTTAGATGTTCTTTTATGCATTTTTTAGATTTATTATATCAGAGATTTTTAAAAAAAATAAAACAATAAATTTGTTTTTTCTATTTTCATAGAGCAATCTCTTATTTCCTTGTTATAAATATAACTGTATTAAAAGTATCACTTTTATTAAGTAATTAATTCCTTACATATCATTTCTTTGTTACAATTACTAATGGATAGTAATTACTTAGATTTCCAATATGGAATCAATCAAATCGCTAACAATACTGTATGATTAAATAATTAAAATATTATATACATGTTATTTCTAAAATTTTAAATTTCGTGAATCTTGTTTCCAAAAATATAGCTTTCTCGCCAAACCAATTTTGTAAACAATAGTAAATGCTAAATTATATTCTCGTTAGTGGTTATAACCATACCCGTTTGAATCCGACTACTAAGTATCCAATAGACCAATACTCTAATTTCGGGTAAATAAAAAATTTCAAATATCCCAAATATCATCTCAAATATCCTACTGATAAATTTCGGGTAATTAAAAAATTAAACCCGACCCAACACATATTTAAAGACTAATTTACCCTTAATAATATTGTTTTCAAGTGAACGTGATTGTGGTATTTTTTGGGTATAGGTAGAAGTTGTACTTCTCTTTTATTAATATAGGGATGCAAAAAATAGGTATAAGAAAATTATAACTATTCTCGTTGCCCGATTTTCAAAAGCTACTTATTTTCAAGATGCTAATAATTTTACTGCTGCTTCTTGGGAATAAACCTTCTTTCATTTGGAAATCATTTTTAAAAGACAGAGAGTTGCTACCAGAAGGATTGCGAATTTTAATTGGTGATGGAATCAGTACGAACATGTGGGTGGATCCTTGGTTGCCTACACATCCACCGAAACCACCTCGAGGTATAGACAAGCCTGGCTCATCGGCTCATTAATTTAATAGGTTATGTGCAATTTTGAAAATAATATTTGCAATAATTTTAATCCCTGTTTTAGAAATCGCTAGGCGCTAGTCGTACGGTCGAGGTAGGCCTAGCGACTAATCAATTAATCGAAGATTATACGGGATTAATCGGGGACTAGTTTTAGGGCTTATATCTAGCATTAGAACGTATAAATATTATTTCATGAGTTAAATCCCAAAATAACTTTGATGGTGCAGTGGTTTCAGTCTTTGCAGACGAGTGATGTGTCCATGGTTCGAATTAGTCCTGGGCATTCGGAATAAACCGAAAGAACCGACTTTTTCGGTTTTCGGCGCCGGAGATGAAGGATGGAGCGAACCGATCGGCAGAATTTTTAGGGGATCTCGGTTTTTGATTCGGTTCGGTTCGGTGGCCTAAAACCGATCGGTTATTCGGTTTCTGTTCTACATCACTCCATCTTCTTCTTCACTTGTTAGCCTCTGTGTGTTTTGCAGAAGGAGAAGTCGCGGGTGGCGGCCATTAATCCCTTCTCTCTCACGATCGATTTAGGTTAGATAAATTCTATTTTTGTTCTTTTTAATTTGTTTTGGCATTGGGCTGCTTCTCATTGTTTTTTAGTAAGCCCAACAAAAGTTTGATGGACCACGTGATCCACTAATTTTTTTGTTTAACTAATATCCAATAAAACAAAATATGTGATCCAGTCCACTAATGTTTTTATTTTATTTTTACTTAGTAAAAAGATGTTGCCCTATAAACAAATATTGCCGACACTAACTCATTTCTTGTCCTCGGTTTTGACTTTTGAGTTTTGATCTTACCTCTCTCTGAAAATAGGCGATTACGAAGTGAGATTAGTCGAGAAACCTCTCAATCACCCATCATCATCACCTCTTTTCTTCATCATCGTCACATACAGCTCCTCTTTCTGTCAGACGTTGTGTAGAAATTGACTTTGTCTAACACAAATCCTAACCGCGAGTTTCAGAGTGGTAATGCTTTCTTCTTTGCCTTAGTTTGTGAAATTGTCTGTAAACCCTTTGTTTTGTAAGATCATCTTAAAATCTATAATTCTCCATCTTTAATTTCAGATTTGAAAACAAAAACTCTAACCCTAATTTTTGAGAAACCGATTCATTTTTAATTTTTCATCTTTCTTCATCTGGGTTTTCATTTATGAGGTTTTGTTCATGTTAATCTTCAGATTTCAAAGATTAAACTCTAACCCTAAATTTTTGATTGCATTTACTTTGTCTAATGCCAAACTTGTACTTTTTTGTAGATGGCTTCTCAAGGTATTAACGAAGAGGAACCTGCTGTCACTGGAGAACCTGTAACCAGAGAAGAACATGGTTAACTCTAAGAGAAAAGTAGATGGTTGCAGTGAGTTGGATATCTACTTGAATGAGAAAACGGAAATGAGAGTGGAGACTACTTTGGGTTTCCCTTATGATGTTCTGTCTTGGTGGAAGTGTAATAGCCAAAAGTTCCCTATATTATCAGAAGTTGCTAAAGATGTTCTAGCTATCCAAGTCTCATCAGTAGCTTCAGAATCAGTTTTCAGTACTAGTGGCCGAATATTGGATCCATATAGGAGTTCTCTGACTCCTTATATGGTTGAAATGTTGTTATGCACTCAACAATGGTTGAGGGTTTCTTTTAAAACACAAGCTGAAGTTGCTAACTTGGTGCAAATGTTGGAAGAAGCTGCGTTCTTTGAGTCTCTTGGTAAGTAATCAAATTTAGTTGTATATACAAGTTTTACTCTTTGCAGTTTTTAACAATATGTTTGTTTCTGTAGATTCTCGGAATGCAATGCTCACTCAGTAACTTTTAGTAAGTTAAGTATTCTTAACTTTTTATTTCACTTTCTCTGATTGAATGTAATAATGTAGGGTTCATATGCTAATTTATGTTGTGTTTCAATGATTACAGGTTTGAAACAGAAGCTGCTCTTTTGTCCTTCTTGATGTCGATTAGCAGCCTGCAGCCTAGGATTATGGAAGCTGCTCTTTTGTCCTTTTTGTTTTTGATGTGGATAACCAAGCAGCAAGCAGCCTGCAGCCTTAAACGATGGATGGTATTGAGTCAGTACCTTCTTCTTTTGAACAATGGATGGTACTAAGCCAATTCTGTGAACTATGAACCTGTTACATATGATGCTGCCTTTTTGGTGTAACTACTAACTTAGAATGTACATTGGTTAGAGTTACGTAGTACATATTTGAAGCTTTTCTTGTGGTCTTACTAAGGTTTGTAATGTATTTGTAAGGCCTCGCTTCTGTTTTGGTTTGTTTTTAGCAGTATTTACTTAAGTATGCAGGTATTTATTTTTTTCTGCTCTATCTCGGTTTAAATTAACCGAAATAGAATTTTTTTCGGTTTAATTCGGAATGTTAGATAATCAAGATAACCGAACCGAATAAACCGAGAACCGAATAAACCGAACCGAACTTTTATTCGGTTTAATTCGGCTAGATTTTAAGAAAACCGAAAAATTGAAAAACCGATTAAACCGAACCGAATAACCTGAATAAACCGAATGCTCAGGTCTAGTTCGAATCCAAGCTGTATGTTTTTAATCACTTCATTTTATTAGAGGGTAAAATCGGTATTTCGTCTTCATCTTCTACCTTGACTGCGCCTCTACAACCATAAAAACGCGAACCAGTATAACTTTTTCCCTTTCTTATCATACCTAACACAAAATCTTCAGATCTAATTATAAATCATCGATTTTCATTTTAAATCTAACAAAAAGTTGAGTTTTCTTCACAGATCTGATTTTTTGCCCGATTTTACTAAACTTGCGGCGGATGGGTGCCGCCGAACGCTTTTCCGGCGATTAACCGGCCGCCGAAACCGATTTTTAAAATAGGGATTTTAATTTTTTTTTTTTTTTCGGCAAATCAAATATATTGATATCAAAAAGTGTTTACAAGATAAAGAAACAATTCTAAACAACCGATAACACAAATACAGGAAATTATTACAATTTCGATGAAGGAGTGGAGAGTAACCATGCTATCTTTAGACTTATAGGCTAGCAGATTATATCTGTTATGTCCCTCTTTCACGCACTTTTTATTGGCTAACAGCATATAGCTGAAACTCCAAAATGCACTTGGCATTACATTAATTAAAACAATGAAACTAAATGTTGCTAGAAATGTTTCTGGAACTTGTCGTCGCATTACAATCAAAATATTTGATGGTTCCCACAAAGAATCTCTGTGTACGTCGTGATATATCTGTTGGTTTCTCTCCCATGGTTGTTGCCATTTAGATTGTTTCCAATGTAACCAATACATATTTGAAACTAAATCTAACATGGCACACAAGTTTCTCATGTTTCTTGCAGACGTTGCCTTTTTGTAGCGAAGTTGCTTGGTAGTAAAATCATGTTGGTTAAAAGTAGAGACAAAACGATAGTCTTCAATAGTCTGATTTGCTTTCTCTATGATGTCAATAATATGGTCATGGAGATACTCAACATTAATTCTCCATTCTTGTAACAAGAGTGGAATTAACCACAATACTTTATCTTGGATATTTGAAAACCGTAGATAGATTGTTATCATCCAAACAACAGAAAGCCATAGACTTTTCTGAATCACCAAATCCATCTCTTCTTTTGACAGTTGTGAAAGTGACACCGGTTCATCATCGAAACCAAGATGAATCCTTATCACAAAGTCCAACAATAGATCCCTCAAGCCAAACGAAACAGACAGAGGAAAAAATAAAACTTCACCACAAATACATGAAATTGTTGACGTCGTGGGATGGTGATTTGAGATCTCAATCGCCGAAACAAACATAAGGCAGTGTCTGTGGATATGATCCGTCCTTAGTCGTATTCCACCCTTTGCAATACTGTAAATAGGCCCTCCTGGATCCCAAATCTGGGTTTGGAATTCTTTTCTCAAATTGAAGAATTTAACATCATCATAGTCATGGATTCGACGATGTTGGAGATGAACATATTCAAAATTGAGATAACGAAAGCCGCCTAGACAAGAATTTAGCGGAAAGACACCGCCACTACTCCGAGACTGATGCCAGATTGTGGTCGGAACGAAACTCTCTTGAAAGGAGAGAAAAACAGTAAAACTTCTAATATCCATCTTCGAACAATTTACTTTGGGAATTATATGCCGATGATTTGAATTATCTATCAAAGTAAATTAAAGCAAGGAAAAGGATCCGACCGACGCTAGAGAAGCCAGCGCCGGCCGGAAAACACAGAGAGATCGGAGAAGTTCTTCTCGTGAAGAGTCGCGTGTATTAGGAGAGAGAAGAGAGGGTACTTTTATTTCTATTTTAATTAGGGTTTGTTAACCTAAACAATCTTAATAGGGATTTTAATATATGACAATATTTTTGAAAAAAAATGCCTAAAATATAATTTTTTTTAAAACAAGGGATTTTAATATATAATAAAATTTTGCCAAAAAATAGTGATTCCAATGCAAATGCAAATGTTGAACTTGTCTTACGCCGGCCGTGGATATAGACGATGTTGATATAAGTATTTCTTTAAAGATCTCATCTTGGTAGGTCAAAGAACATGGAACTTAACTCTGCTACATAATCTCATTATTTCTGTTAACGACAACCCAAAAGACCAAGCCCGTTTCACATGATACATTGTCCATTCGACTGTATGCTTTGTGTAGATTTCTTAATCTCTTTGTCAAAGGACGCCATATAAGAGAGAACCTACCTGTATTACTATGACTTGTGATATATCTTTGGCTTTTGTTGGTCTTTGCTTCCCTTGTATATTCTGATTGTGCAGTTTGCTGCCCTATGGTCTATTACCGTGGACTCCAATGGTTTTATCTGACTGAGTTTAAGCAAACCACTTTCACCATCATCACCATGATCCAGATTGCAGCGCACCGAATCCCTGCCAATGCATTGCTTCTGCTATTGCTCCTCACTCCGGTGAAATCCTTGGACTTGATTGATCTATCAATGTCACAATGTCCTATGACCATAACTACTTTGTCATATGTTGAGTTCTTCGATGATGATCAGTCTTGCAACCCTGACCTCACATGTCTCAAACTGTTTCTTAGTGATTGTTTCACAGCTCTCATAGATCCTTGCTTGATATATTTTATTTCTTTATTTGTAGCTTTGGAGAAAGTCTATCCTTATAACCTTCTTAACCTTTTGAATCTTGAGATTTTGTCTTACTCTACTTATAATGTTTCTATTTGGATGAATGGAATCAACAATTTATCCAAAAACAATTAAAAAAATATATTGATTCGAGTAAACAAATGTCATTCCCATCATTTCAAAAATTTTAAAATCGGTTTTCAAAGTGATTTCAATAAACCAGCCTTCACTGGACATTTTTGTTGTAGTGATATCAACTTACATCACTTTCAAAATATTAATAACGATAAAACTTTATATTAATAAATTTATGTAATTACTTAATGGTAGATGATATAAAACATGTTACTTAACATCAATTATTCAATTAAAATAGATGATATCAATCTTGATATTCAAAAAAAAATTGAAAAAATTAATATTTTTATTAATATTGCTTATTACAAGAAATGCATCATTTTTTTTTTCTGCGCTAAGGTAAGGTATGGACAATAAGTGTATTACAATACAGTAATACACGGAGATTACTTGAAACGAGGAAGAATCTTAAACGCTCGGCTCAGGTCTCGAAAACAAACCAACTCACAATCCTGACTTAATTGAGGAAAACAATGCAAAACCACATGCTCTCATTTCCTATCGTAATCTTGTAGTAATTATATTTCAAGTTTCGATTTTTGTATATTTATTCTAAAATATTCATTCCCTTGTGTTATTTTTATCTCACTCTAACATTTTTTTCTTTTGGGTCAAAAAACGATTTCACATTGTATGTATTATAGCATCAAATATCAACGGTAAGTTTAACTCAACTAAGTAGTATATGAAGTTATGAACCAACTCATGGATGGTTCATGAACTGATAAATTCATTCTAAAATTGGAGAACTATATAGGGTCAAATTTCTTCATTATAATTTCAACTATTGTTGGCCAATATTAATGTTTTAAGTACTTGGAATATTAGATTGGTTTAAGTCCTTGATTCACCACTATGTATATATTTGAAAATTTCATTTTTTTTTTTCTTCTTTTGAGATATTTTATGTATATAACTATTGACTTTTGTCATTTATGGATAGTGTCTGTGCAAACAGATTACGAAGAAAAAGCTAATGACTGTAATTAATTAATCTAAAAAACAAAGAACAGAACCCCGAGGTAAAAGAAAAAGACAGAGCATATGAAGTTTAGCACTTTCATAATATATACTTTTCATTTATAATCTTTCTTTCTCCTTCTTGCTTATTTCTAAAGCAAAACTTCCCTAAACCCTACGCCAAAGAGAGAGAGAAAGAGATAGAGACTCAAATCGATGCAGAACCAAGAAGGCTGGTTTTGGATTTGAGAGCCAAATGCAAAAAAAAAAAAAAAAAAAAATCTCTTTGTCTTTGCAAATGCCGATTCCAAGAAAAGCCTTAACTGTTGTTTCTCATTTTCCCATTACCTTCTCTCTGTTTTTAGCTTTCTTCATCTCCTCGACCTCCGCATCGACCAATGAAGTTGCAGCTTTGATTTCTTGGCTTCACAGCTCGACGACCTCGCCGCCTCCGTCAGTATTCTCCGGTTGGAACCCTTCTGATTCAGACCCATGTCAATGGCCTTACATTACTTGCTCCATCTCTGATAAACTCGTTACAGAGATCAATGTCGTCTCTGTTCAGTTAGCTTTACCTTTCCCTCCTAACATCTCTTCGTTTACCTCACTTCAGAAACTCGTTATCTCCAACACTAATCTCACTGGAAGTATATCTTCTGAGATAGGAGATTGTTCTGAGCTTAGAGTTATTGATTTGAGCTCAAACAGTCTTGTCGGTGAAATACCTTCAAGTCTTGGTAAGCTCAAGAATCTCCAAGAACTCAGTTTAAACTCCAATGGCCTCACTGGTAAGATCCCACCGGAACTCGGCGACTGCATTGCTCTCAAGAATCTTGAGATATTCGACAATTACTTATCGGGGAATCTTCCGCTGGAGCTTGGAAATATCTCGACTCTGGAGAGCATAAGAGCCGGAGGAAACTCAGAGCTTTCAGGGAAGATCCCAGAGGAGATTGGAAACTGTCTGAATCTGACGGTTTTAGGGCTCGCCGCTACGAAAATATCCGGTTCGTTACCTGTTTCGTTGGGTAAACTAAGTAAGCTTCAGTCTTTATCGGTGTATTCCACAATGCTCTCAGGCGAGATCCCTAAAGAGCTTGGAAACTGCTCTGAACTTATCAATCTGTTTCTATATGACAATGACTTGTCAGGCACGCTACCAAAAGAGTTGGGAAAGCTTCAAAACCTAGAGAAGATGCTTCTATGGCAGAATAATCTTCACGGACCCATCCCTGAGGAGATTGGATTCATTAAAAGCCTAAATGCCATTGATCTCTCTATGAACTATTTCTCAGGAACCATCCCTGAATCATTTGGTAACTTGTCGAATCTCCAAGAGCTTATGCTTAGCAGCAACAACATCACCGGGTCAATACCTTCGGTTCTAAGTAACTGCACACTGCTTGTTCAGTTGCAGATTGACGCCAATCAGATTTCGGGTTTGATTCCGCCGGAGATTGGATTGCTTAAGGAGCTCAACATCTTCTTGGGATGGCAGAATAAGCTAGAAGGGAATATTCCGGCAGAGCTAGCTGGTTGTCAGAATCTTCAAGCTCTTGACTTGTCTCAGAATTTTCTCACAGGAGCTATACCTGCTGGATTGTTTCAGCTTCGTAATCTGACTAAGCTCTTGCTTATATCTAATGCCATCTCCGGTGTTATCCCACTGGAGATAGGAAACTGCACTTCACTTGTCAGATTAAGGCTTGTCAATAACAGAATCACCGGAGAAATCCCTAAAGGAATAGGGTTTCTTCAGAACCTTAGCTTCCTCGACTTGTCTGAGAACAATCTCTCCGGTCAAGTTCCTTCGGAGATAAGCAACTGCAGACAACTCCAGATGCTCAACTTGAGCAACAACACTCTTCGAGGTTACCTTCCTCTCTCTTTATCATCTTTAACAAAGCTTCAGGTACTTGATGTATCTTCAAATGACTTGACTGGTAAGATACCTGATAGTCTAGGTCATCTCGTTTCGCTCAATCGGCTCATTCTTAGTAAGAACTCTTTTAATGGTGTCATCCCTTCGTCTCTCGGTCACTGCACGAATCTTCAGCTTCTTGATCTCAGCAGTAATAACATTTCTGGAACCATACCAGAGGAACTCTTTGACATTGAAGATCTAGACATTGCCTTAAACTTGAGCTGGAACTCATTAGATGGCTTTATCCCAGCAAGGATCTCAGCGCTTAACCGCTTATCCGTGCTGGATATTTCGCATAACATGCTTTCAGGCGACCTCTTCGCGGTATCCGGTCTAGAAAACTTAGTCTCTGTGAACATCTCTCACAATAGATTCTCAGGTTATCTTCCAGACAGTAAAGTGTTTAGACAGCTGATAGGAGCAGAGATGGAAGGAAATAATGGACTCTGTTCCAAAGGTTTAAGGTCTTGTTTCGTCAGTAACAGTACACAGTTAAGTACACAGCGTGGTCTCCACTCACAGAGACTAAAGATAGCCATTGGATTGCTAATCAGTGTGACAGCGGTTCTAGCGGTTTTAGGCGTGTTAGCTGTTTTACGGGCAAGACAAATGATCCGGGACGGTAACGATTCAGAGACTGGAGAAAATCTGTGGACATGGCAATTCACACCTTTTCAGAAACTCAACTTCACAGTTGAACACGTACTCAAGTGCTTGGTAGAAGGTAATGTTATAGGAAAAGGTTGCTCCGGAATAGTGTACAAAGCTGAAATGCCTAACCGGGAAGTCATCGCAGTGAAAAAACTCTGGCCAGTGACAGTGACATTGCCTAATATGAACGAGAAGATTAAAACATCTGGAGTTCGAGATTCATTCTCAGCTGAAGTCAAAACACTTGGATCGATCAGACACAAGAACATTGTAAGGTTCTTGGGATGCTGTTGGAACAAGAACACTAGACTTCTTATGTATGATTATATGTCAAATGGGAGTTTGGGAAGTTTGCTTCACGAGAGAAATGGAGTATGCAGCCTAGGATGGGAGGTTAGGTATAGGATTATACTGGGTGCAGCTCAGGGTTTGGCGTACTTGCACCATGACTGTGCTCCTCCCATTGTTCATAGAGACATCAAGGCTAATAATATTCTGATTGGTCCAGATTTTGAACCTTACATTGGAGATTTCGGGCTTGCTAAGCTTGTTGACGATGGGGACTTCGCTCGTTCTTCCAACACCATTGCTGGTTCATATGGTTACATAGCTCCAGGTACTTTCCTCATTTTCTCTTTTCCTACTAATTAATAAATTGACTTGAGATATCATAGTTACTAGTAGGATTCTAATCAATTTTGTAGTAGTATTCGGGGACTTAATTGGTTCATTAATTTGTTGTATGTCCAATCCACCTAGTTACTAGCAGAAATATCAATTGGTAATAATCTTATATATTCCCATATGCAGAATACGGATACTCAATGAAGATAACAGAGAAAAGCGACGTGTATAGCTACGGAGTCGTGGTTCTAGAGGTACTAACGGGTAAGCAACCGATCGATCCAACGATACAAGACGGTCTCCACATAGTGGACTGGGTCAAGAAAATCAGGGATATACAAGTAATCGACCAAACATTACAAGCGAGACCAGAGTCAGAGGTCGAAGAGATGATGCAAACGCTAGGAGTTGCGCTTCTATGTGTTAATCCAATACCCGAAGACAGGCCTACAATGAAAGATGTCGCTGCTATGCTTAGTGAGATACGTCAAGAAAGAGAGGAATCGATGAAAGTTGATGGTTCCTCGGGAAGTTGTAACAATGGAGGAGAACGTCGCAGAGATGATTCTACTTCATCGGTAATGCAACAAACGGCTAAGTATTTGAGAAGTAGTAGCACGTGTTTCTCTGCGTCTTCTTTGCTTTACTCTTCTTCTTCTTCTGCTACTTCCAATGCTAGACCAAATCTTAAATAGATGGGTAATTATGTTTCTAAGTGAACAAGCTTCTACGTAAGAGTTGTCTTTTTTTTTGAATCTATATATAAGTTGAGATGAACTCTGTGTTTTCCACCAAGATTGCATTAACGGAGACTAATCTCGTCTTAACTTTTACATTTTCTTCGGTCAAGTTGATTTTTGATTTTTTATGAAATAAAGAAAAGTACGAATTTCTATCTTTTTCGAAAAAAATATGAAAATAACTCGCTTGTCCGAATTAAAAGAACGAAATTAATGGAGATTGCTTAGATTATATGTGCTTAACTGTTGTATAAGAAAATGTTTTGTTTTGTATAAGACACCAAAATTTATTTATACAATCCAGGATGAGGACATTCTTGCAAGGCACGCTAACCATTCGAATTATACCTTTCATCCTTCTTGTGCTAGGTTTGTATTAACATGTAGAATCGTATAAATAAATTATATACTTTCGTTCTAAAAGAATCATTTATAATTACCAAGGTATTTTAAAAGTATCAATTGATTAGCTCTTATGTAAAATAATGTGTCAAAATTATTTTTGACCATACATAAATATATTTATCTCTGTTATATATTTCTTTGAAGAACAATCAATGAATGAAAAAGAGCTTTTCTTTTTTTTTTTGAATTTTATGTTCCAAATACAAAAATTAAACTTAAAACTACTAAATTTTTTTGATGTATATAGGAGAGTCAACGTCTGATGTATCTATTAGAGGAGTGTCTGCGCCAATAAGATATTATCGTACTAATTGGTCAAATGGTAAAGGGACATTGTGATTTAGAAGAATGTCGATCCATTTGTATGGAGAAGTATATGGGACACGGTTTTTGCCAGAAACTGCAAAAGACCAAGAACGGAATGATTCCTACTACAATGACTTGCTATTGCGTTTATTGGTCTAGGAAAGGGACGATAATATCCTCCATTACCATGTCCCTAAAATTTACAAAATAACAGAGGGGGTGAGACCAATGCTTAACAATGTGTTAGGTAGGATTTACAAATATGAAAAAAAAAAAAAAAAAGAGTGGTAACTTACTTTCCTAGATGATATGACAACTTATTTTCGTTACATGAAACAGTACTAATATGATTTAAAACTTGAAAGACATGAATGCTTTACGTAACTGACCGAGATATACGTGAGCATCGTCATGGTACACACTTTGATGTAGAAGTCTGCATCCCATTTAGCAATAGCAGATGAAACGTACTATAAAGCAAGATGACCATGTGGTGAGAGAAAATCTACCAGGCGAAATCTAAATATGGGTACATCAATGGTGTGGTCCAAGACTCCTCCAGGAACATTAAATGTTTGAAGCCAAAGACAACATTAAATGATAAACCGCATAATGGTTCCCATTTCTGTCTCTAATCTTTTCAATTCGTCGTCCCCTGCAAAGTAAATAAACAAACTCGTTCTTCTTATTGAGTATCTTCGTTTCTTGCTACCGAAAGCAATCATGATTCCGATCACAAAGAACATCTAAGGCCATTCATTCGATTCGATTGGTTTGCTACTGGCTATGCAACAGCTGGATAACTTGAAGAAATTGTCTGGTCTAAGGTCCGGGAAATCAAAATTAATAATGTACTGTACAAAAGCATCTCTACAAAACATGTTTCATTGAGACAAAAAAGACACTTAACTTGATAACATCATGAGAATGTGAAACTCGATCTCCTTATATCGAAAAAAAAACTGAAACAAATCGGGTGACGGTCGATTGCAATTTCATAAAACAATATAGACATAATAAATCTCCTTTTATTGGAAAAAAGATTAAGACATAAATAATGGAAAAAAAGAAATAAATATTAAATAATAAAAAGAAATTTCCTTTGGATCGTGGGTCCTAGGTTTTGATAGAAAACCAAACCTAAAGCCACACAGACGGCCAGACCTAATCGTGAGAGCCTAACTGTGAGAGAGAGATTAAAGAAGCTTTAACAAGGTGCTTTTTGATCAATCCACAAGAGAATCCCTAAAGCTTCTTCTGCGTTCCGACTATATGACAACTCTTGAAGATTCTTTTTACACGGATCTGGACGACTTTTCTGATAACGAAACCGAACTAGAAGATGGAAGAGACAAGGAAGAAGATATTGATATGGACATGGCAGAGTTAGAAGAAACCCTTAACTATGATGATCTGGAGAGCGTTTCTAAGCTACATAAAACTCAAAGATACGCTGATACAATGAAGAAAGTGGAACAGGCGGCTCTTGGAAAGGATTTAGAGATATTCGAAGATGATCTTGAATACAACAAGCTAATTGTGGATTGCAATAAGCTCTTGGTTGATATAGAGAATGAGATTGTCATCATCCACAACTTTATCCGCGACAAGTACAAAGTTAAGTTCCAAGAGCTTGAGACGCTGGTACATGACCCAATCGATTATGCCCGTGTTGTGAAAAGAATTGGGAATGAGACAGATTTAACAACCCTTGTTGATCTGGAAGACCTTGATCTTCGACCAGCGACTATTATTGCTCTTTCACTTGCTTCTTTAACCACAAAAGGGAACCCACTGCCAGATGATGTCCTACGTAAGACGTTAGACGCTTGTGATCGGGTTCTTGATCTTGACTCCGCAAGAAAGAAGGCTCTTGACTTTGTCGAAAGCAAAATGAGATACATCGCACCAAATCTCTCCGCCATTGTCGGGAGTGCTGTTGCAGCCAAACTCATGGGAACTGCTGGAGGTTTATCAGCACTTGCAAAAATGCCTGCCTGTAATGTTCTACTTCTTGGCCACAAGAGGAAGAACCTAGTCGGATTCTCTACCGCAACGTCACAGTCTCGTGTGGGTTATTTAGAGCAGACAGAAATTTTCCAAAGCACGCCTCCTGGACTTCGAAGTCGCGCTAGCAGGCTCTTGGCTTCAAAATCGACTTTGGCGGCTAGAGTTGACGCTACTAGAGGAGGAGATCCATCTGGAACAAAAGGGAAAGCTTTGAGGGAAGTAATCTGCAAGACTATTGGTAAGTGGCAAGAACCTTCTCCTGCAAGGAAACCTAAGCCACTTCTTGTTCCTTATTCTGAGCCTAAAAAGAGAAGGGGTGGTATCCGTCTAAGAAAAAGGAAAGAAAGGTATCAAGTGACAGACATGAGGAAGTTGACCAACAGGGTGGCCTTTGGTACACCCGAAGAGAGCTTTCTTGGTGATGGATATGGAATGCTTGGTCAGGCTGGGAGCAATAGGCTGCGTGTTTCAAGGAAGCTGAAACTTAATGCTAAAAAGCGACCGAACACAGGTGGTGCTACTACCTCTGGTTTGAGGACATCAAGTTTGGCTTTCAGTCTTGTGCAAGGACTAGAGTGGTGCAATCCTCAAGCAATCGGATTAGGCAGTGGGATTCAAAGCAGTTACTTTTCAGAGTCAGGAAAACTCAAGAAGATTTAAACTTCCCGCACAGAAAGAGACAACTTGAATAGGACATCTCAAACGAACCTCTATTTCTTACAAATTGTTCAGACTATATTTCTAATTTATTTCAAGCATGTATTTTTTTTTCTTTTTTTTTGTTTGAATCTAATATTAAATTATATTCAAAAAGAAAATAAAAATATGTAAACTGTTTATTGAGCATTTTTAAAAAGCCCAAAATCTAGTAAAATCTTGCTGCAAACCAAAGCTTGAATACTAGGTCCTCCTCCATCCGCAATGGTGCTCAATTTGTTGCGAACGTTCTGGTCTTTGAGCTTCACCAGCCTCTCCATTGTTGAAGGATATTCGTCATGGTGTCTATCATTTCTCTCCCTCCAAAACGAGTGTATGTGTTCTGAAAAGTGTAACCCAGCAAAAATCTCGTTGTTTTATCTAGAGTATTTCCAGCAATCAGAGACATGATCTCTTCCCAATGTATGGTGAACTTGTCAGAGAGAAGCCTGTGCACCAGCGCCTTCCATACCTGCTGTGAAAAAGGGCATAGAAAGAATAAATTCTCTCGTCTCCATCAGATATTTGCAAAACACACAGCTTGTGTTAACTTGAGCGTTCTAGTTTTTGATTCTTTCTCCTGTTGAAAGTCAGTTTTTGACCACCAGCCATGTGACAAGGGCATACTTAAGAGTTGCATGAGGGAACCATATCGATCTATAGCCCGCCATTGTTGGCTGGGGCGGCACATCCGTTAAAAGATATTTCAAGAATGTTTCATTAATTAGTTTTTACTAATCATGTTTCATTTTTATGTTTTTTGGCGTCTAGCGACCAGAAAATGCTAAAAACAGTGTTGTTTTGTGATCTCTTTAGTTATCATCCTTAATAGCTAGAACCAGTTTTGAAAATGGAACCGAGATGGATTCTCGATCCAAGGATCATTGCCTACTTTCACTTGCACTGAGTCCAAGCTAGAACCGAGTTTTTTTTTTTTTTTTTTTTTTTTTTTTTTTTTTTTATACTCATGAGTCTTGGATGATAGGTTGTAAACATAAAGAGGAGAGTTTAAAGAAGAATCACTCGTGATGTTTAAGAAGTTTAACGTAATTGTGTAGAAATAGGAGGAGAATTTACATCCACTGAGTTCAACCAATTTTGTGAAATAGATTGGATTCATTAGAACATACTATAACTTATACATTGCATCATCTTCTGAAATATTGCAGGAATCTTAGCCTCTCATCTTAACTTCGCCTTGGATATTTTGGCATCTCTGAAATTTATAAATGTGGTTATCTTTAAAGGAACAATATGTGATGGTTGATCCATTTTAAATTTACAATAGTTATCTCTCTTTTCTTCTTAAATATAAACAAGACATTTGTTTGCCAAAAAATAAAACCCCAAAATTTTAAACTTATTGATAAATCATGGAGGTTTCGCACCATTGCCCATAATCTCCCGTCAATCGAGGTCAGTAGTTGATAATACCATGCTTAAGGTGTAAATTAACTCTCCCAAAGCCACTAGAACGGCACCCACTTGGTGACAATTATTATTTTGAAATATTTTTTTTTGTTGATTGGAAATGCAAAAGTATTTCGTATAATATTACAGAAAAATCTAGTTGTATATAATGTTTCTGATATATTTCGTATATATATATATATATTTTGTGCAAAATATATAAACTCACACCAAAAAAATGTTATATTTTAAAAGCAGTTTCCCATGCTTCCCATGTGAATGCAAAAGTTGTAAATAATAATAAAATTTTGGGAAAGTCTACCCAGTCCTAGTGATGTCGCAATTTTCTATTGAATATTAGTTGTTTTATACCAAAGCTTAAAGTTTTATTAGAATTTATTCTAAGATATAATAGAGTAATTGAGATTACAAAATATAAAAATTAAGGAGGAAGGATATTTGAGGGTTTAGAGGATTTAGGTTTGCAGCAACACGTTAGTCCTTTACAGTAGCCTCCAGGAAACCCCATGCCAGTGCAAAGTGTGTTGCAGTCTGGTTCAACTCCAGGTGAACATATACCCGGACACTTTGGATCATATATTTCTGATCTTGAGTCTAATCCTGTAAATATTATATCCATAACACAAAAATCAACCATAATATATCATCAATATGCTGCAAAACATATTTTAATTACTATTATAAACATACTAAAATTTATATTAAAGGAAAAACAACCATGCACAAAAATGTAATTATTTTGTGTGTGTGGGGGAAGAGAAATAATATTACCTAAAATTGATATTCTACTTGTAAATAATTTTAGATTATATCTTGAAAATAAGAAGCACTAATATTATTTTGGATAGTTAACTCACCTTTGATGAAAAATAATACAATGATAAAAACTGCAGTGAAATTGTATGGAGATCTCCGAATATCCATTTAAAAGAAATAATAATCTTGGTGAAATGAGAGTGAATGCTATTTATCAGTTTTTTTGTAGTAATAGTTCTAGAGATTTAAAGCTCTTGATATAGAGTATAGTCAAGTTCAAATCTAAGTCAAGCATGTTTAGGTGGAAAATTAATTAGTATATAATTTGTTTTGGCAACGTAAGAAATAGTAAGATAACTTTGCCTTTTTGTACAATAAATTTTCCTGCCTTATAATAAATACAATGTTATAAGAAAGAGTCTTTATTAAACCTTTAGTCAAGTTCAAATCTAAGTCATTCATGTTTAGGTGAAAAAAAATAATTAGTAGTATATAATTTGTTTTGGCAATGTAAGAATAGTAAGATAACTTTGACCTTTTGTACAATAAATTTTTCTACCTTAATATAATAAACAAAATAATAAGACATAGTCTTTATTAACCCTTAAAAAAAAAGAGTCTTTATACAATGAAATTTTTTCTCATTATTTTAAAGTGATTCTAATAGAGTAATAGCAATAATTAAATAACTATAATTTCTTTTCTATTTGCAAAATGGATGGATGACATTTTCACAATTATGGTGATTCATCTAATGGTTATGTTTATATATAAGTAGTATAAGTTATGCATGTGTTTTTAAAGGAATCTCTGATGATACTTTAGTTTTAATAACATCACTATGTGTTTTTCTATTAAACACTTTACTCTATTTCCAATTATGTTGGTGAAGTAATATTAATATCTCTATAAAATGCACCACTTATTTACAAAACTAAAGTATGATTCCAAAACAACCTCGACAATAGGGGATTGGTGTCGATTAATTAATTAAACCCACCTTTGGTGTTGGTCAACACCAAGTGAACAAAACAACCTCGACAACAGGGAATCCGTACCCTCAATCTCACTCTTAGATCACAACCTTTGAACCATACCGCCTTACTTTCATACATACCATTCTCAAGCTATCGATACTAGGGAATCCATACCATGTAGTAGGCCTGCGACTTTGGTTTTTTCGGGTACTTCGGTTCGGATATTTCGGTTTTTGGTTTTTTTTTTTAAATTGAAAACTGTTCCGAATCGAACCGATTAAGATTTCGGTTTGGTTTGGCTCGGAGACGGTTATTTCGGTTTTTGCCATTCGGTTATTTTGGTTCAATAGTTTGGGCCAAACATGTGTTTTCAAAGTTGGGCTTGATGAAAATGGCCCATCAAAAAAATTGAGTTTTGTTTCGAGAGAAGGAGAAACCCTTCCCACGAGTGGAGACAACGACGGCTAGATCTTGCGGTGTAGAAGTCGTAAAAGAAGAAGATCTTGCGGTGTAGAAGTCGAAGAAGAAGGAAGATCTTGCGGTGTAGAAGTCGAAGGGTGGAGATGAAGAAGAAGAAGATGAATCAAGAAAAGAATGGTAAACAAAAAAAAAGAGGATGATAACGATGATGATAATATATCGAATAAGAAATAGAAGAAGGAGAAATTAAAAGAGGAAAATGATGAATTGAAGAAGGAGAAGAGGATGATGATGGATCGAAGATGATAAAAATGGTGAACTGAAGAAAAAAGCAGAAGAGTCGAACTGTCGAAGAATAATAGAAGAAGAGGCGTCGACAGCTCAATAGAAAAATTAGATTAGGGTTTCTTTCGGTTAACCGTTTGGTTCAAGCAAACCAAACCGAAAATCTCGGTTAACCGAGTTTAAATTAAATATTTCCGATCGGTTTATTTAAATAACAGAAACCGAACCGGTTTGCCCAAATCTCGGTTCGGTTCAGTTCGGATAAATTGGTTCGGTTCAAATTCGCAGGCCCTACCATATAGGGTATGACTGGTTCAAACGCTGCAGTTGCGTTGCGAGAGATTATGGAAACGAGCGTTATTAAGCGTTTTGAACGACTGGTCTAGCGGTTTAAAATTGGTGCGTTTGCGGGAGGTTTACGACTTGTTGACCAGCGGGTGCAATAGCGGTTAGAACATAATAAATATGATATATAATTACAGAAATGTTTTAAAATATCAAAAACTTTTTTAAACTTGATTAGTAATTAAAAATCATAAAAAAAAACTACAATAATTATTTAGAAAAACAAATAAATTTCATAGTGAAATGTTTATTACTTTATGTGATTTGTGTGATTGGCCCCTAACCGCTAGCAACCGTTTGCAAATGCAAATGCAGCGTTTGCGGGAGCTAGCGGGAGAACTAGTCAACACCTTAGGGCTTGACTGGTTCAAACGCAGCATTTGCGGTTGCGGTTGCGGGAGATTGCGGAAGCGGACGATTGCAGTTTCAAGTGTTATTAAGCGTTTTGAATGACTGGTTTCGCATTTTAAAATGGGTGCGTTTGCGAGAGTTTAACGACTGGTTGACCAACAGTTGTATTAGCGGTTAAAACATAATAAATGTAATATATAATTATATAAATGTTTTAAAACACCAAAAACTTTATTAAATTAGATTTATAATTAAAACTTTAAAAATACTAAAATAATTATTCAAAACAAAAAATTATATTGAAACACTTACTACTTTATGCATTTGACTTTTCACCCAAAATTTAATCAAGTAATGTGATAAATGACAAAACTTATGCTTTAGATTATAGATCTTCTCCGCTAAATCTCACACACTCAATAAATTTCTCACATTGAATTACAAGGCTAAGGTAAATTAATTATGAAAGAGTAAAGAAGAGTCATTGGTAATTTGTTTTAATATTTTCACAAATAATCTTATTTTCTTAAACTTCTGATGAAATGTTATATTTTTTTAGTTTTTTTGGAACGTATGTGCGATATGCCAATAGTTTTACATCATATTTTTTGGTTTTTTGTTAATTGGAATCTTATATTCTTGTAATTGTTTATATTCTAATCTCCTCTATCGTATTTGTATTTCAATTTCTCTCATTTTTTATGGGAACAAGGGTTAGGTTGAAGATATATAAAAAAAAATTTAGTATTTTTTGATTTTTTTTTGTTTAAGAAAAAAAAATTCCAACCGCAAACGCCCGCAACCGCAAACGCTTGCGGGAAGCAGCTTTTGGAATTCAGTGGTTGGAAGCGATTGGAAGCGGTTTGTGTGATTGACACCAATCGCTAGCAACTGTTACCTCCCGCAAACGTAGCGGGAGAACCAGTCAACACCTTAGTAAAGTAAGTTTAGCGTTTATATAGATTTATACTCAAAAGTTTGAATAATTATATTTGAGCTCAAAAATTTATATTTATAAAAAATATTTTAAATTAAAATCTCCCGCATGCGCGCGGATACAAATTCTATTAAAAATGTCAAACAAAATGAAGTTTTATTTTTGTATATTTATTTTGTTGTGAAAACTATTTCAGATGTCACTTTTGTGGTTTTCAAAATAAAGTCTTTGTCTTGTATACTTATTTTGATGAAAAATATTTCAATGTCACTTCTGTGTTTTTTTTGGTGGTAGCAATTTCTAATTTTAAAAGCTGTCTAATGTTCGTTATTTTAATAATAGTATTAAGAAGAAGAAGAAGAAAACAAAATAATAATTAGAAACATATAGTACATGCTAAGTAAAAAAAAAAAAAGTAATTTCAACAATTAATAGTTTTACACTTAAAATCTTATCAATGTGTATATTTATGCACCAAACAGGACAAATGATACCATGTATATCGGGGGTATGTACGGACTCAACACCATGCAATGTAGCTTGCATATCAAAAGGATACAAAGGAGGGGTTTGTGTACGCATGGAATTTAGCTCAACGACTGGTGCTTGCTGCTGCAATCCTAATTTTAAATCTCAAGATTCTTTCAAATCTGATAATGTCCTCATTACTAATTAGCTTATCAGTTGATCTATGTGCTTTTTATTATATGAATAAAAACCTATATTCAAATATGTTTGATCTGGAAATCAAAATATCTTTTACATCAATAAAGCATGTGCATGATATTCATGTTAAGTACATATATAAATTTATTTACTTCTCATTCTTTCAATCAGGAGTGGGCATTTAAACCGAACTTAAACAAACCAAACTGAACCAACAATATTCAAACTGACCCAATCCTACATTCTAACCATTCAGTTATGTTTTTTATCAACCCAAACGGTTCGGTCCAGTAACCTAATGTGTTTAGTAAATTATTTAATTAATAATATAATAAAACTGTATATATGTGATTTTATCTAGTGCCATTTTCATTTGGTTTCTATTTTATTTTATTTGAAATTTTCTAATAAAATTAACTAAATATAATTATAGATTTAATTTTATTTAACATTAGGTATTAAAATTAACTAATTCTTGCTTTTTAATTTATTTGATTAATCAGGAAAATTAAATAAACCAGGATAACTTGGGATAAACCGGGTCAACCCAAGAAAATTGGAACAAACCAAGTCAACCCTAGAATCTAAAGGAGAATGACTTTTTATGATCGACCAGATGATCGACCCAGTCGATCGATTATCTTCTCGCAGGTGTGATCAATCGATCGAGTGGTCGATTTTGGCAGAGTTCAAGATACATGTTCAGCTCGTCACTGGTAATGGTCGATTGGAACGTCATGAAGCTGGCTTTATCAATCGATTGACTGTGGAGTCGATTGCTTCCTTATATATGCTCTTTCTCTGTTTGATCACCTCTGACTGAAGACATGTAATACTAGTAATTATATTGTAAGAGGTCGTCGAAATGAATCTAAGTATATTAGTGGCTGTTATGATTAAGAATAATGATTGCCGAAATAGATATTTGCCAATAACTTATAGACTAATAACTTTATATATTTTGGAGGACGCCACCCGCGGTGAAATGGCATGAAATATTTTAATGGAGAAACACTTATTTGAGAAGTACCAGTATAGTGTTGGGTCAGTGGTAAATCTTTTAGGTAGAGAAACTGACTTGGATTCTCGTTGGAAGGGGCCATAATATATGGCATGAACCCCACTTTGGTGGATGGGAGGGTTCAGAGGGTACTGAACCACCGACCATACAGAAAAACAACGTAATATTGGGCCAGTGGTAGATCTCCCTGGTGGAGGTATGATAACGAAAACACACTTTTATTAGAAACGATAGCAAGAACCAATGTTCGTAATAAAAAAGGATTCTGTTCCCAACTTACAAGAGTCTAGAATCTAGAAACAACTCCGGTAAGCTGAGCAAAACACCGTTACAAAGATATCGGAAAAGAGAGAGAGATTACAAAAGATCTTATTCTTAGATAATCGTAATGAGGAAGATGAAGCGTCACTCTTCCTTCTTAAGCTGGGCGACTCACGTGTGACAGCTCACTATCTGCTACGTCGATGATCCGTTAGCCACAAAAAAGATTCTCCACCGAGCCTTCAACATGTGTCCTCTACTTTATTCGTTTATTCCTTAGGTAGATAATACGAGAATAGGAATCCCTGTAACAGAGCTCCCTTGTTTGGAGAACCTTTTCCTGAAGGTTCAAAGGAGGGAAAGCGACGCTGCAGGTCAAAAAAGTACTCCCAAATGGCTTCTTCTTCCCCTTCATTCACCCACTTAACCAAGACCATCATCGCAGCTCGAAGGGGGTTGTCTGCGTGGACGAGTGAAAAGTGGTATTGTACCAGTACTCCGCCAATGGAAGCCACTTACTCCACTCAAACGGTCGATCACTACACATGCATTGGAGATATGTTTCGAGGCACCGGTTCACCACCTCAGTCTGGCCATCACTCTGTGGATTATAGGCACTGGAAAAGTTCAACTCCACCCCTTGTAATGTGAATAATTCTCTCCAAAATGTACTCAAAAATATCTTGTCTCTGTCGCTGAAGATAGACTTAGGACACACGTGAAGTTTGAAGATGTTGTCCATAAATGCCTGAGCTACCGTCAATGTTGAATACGGGTGTGACAGGGACACAAAATGAGCTGCCTTACTCAACCTATCAACGACCACCATGATTACGTCTTTCCCCGCAGAGTCTGGCAACCCGTCTATGAAATCCATGGATAGATCAGTCCACAGAGTTTCAGGAATTGGTAACGGTTGTAGCTCACCAGGACTCGCCACCGTTTCATACTTGCAGCGTTGACAAACAACACAAGCCCGAATATAAGCTTGAATGTCCTTCAACATCCCTTTCCAATCAAACAAACCCTTAACACGTTGGAGAGTTGCATCTCTACCCGAGTGACCACTACTGCCAGCACAATGCAACCACTGAAGAATAGAAGTCCGCAGCTCCTGCTTTTCAGGGACCACAATCTTGCTTTTTTGACGCAAAATCCCCTGAACCCAAGGGTAATGTTTCTTCACAAACAGATTCTGTTTAAGAGCCTCGATGACGTTCTTCACCTCCACATCATGCTCATACTGATTCTGAACTTCCTTCAATAAATCACACTCAACTACCGTCATCGCCATGTGGAGAACCTCTGCTCCTTCCACTCTTGACAAGGCATTGGCAACCAAATTGTCCTTCCCCGCCTTATACTGAATTTCATAATCGAATTCCAGAAGCTTTGGTAACCACTGCTGTTGTATTGGTGTGTTCAGGCGTTGCTCCAATAGGTATTTAAGACTCCGCTGATCTGTCTTGATTACGTAGTGGTTAGGAAGAAGATAATGACGCCATTTTTGAACTGAAAACACCACTGCCAACAACTCCTTTTCATAAATGGAAAGAAGTAACTGCTTCCCTTTCAAGTGACGACTGATGTAAGCTAGTGGATGCCCTTCCTGCATCAGCACTGGACCAATTCCCTGAGAGCTAGCATCCGTTTCTACCAAAAATGGTTTATCAAACCGTGGTAGTGCCAACACTGGGGCTTCAAATAAGGCTCGCTTCAATGTCTCAAAAGCTTGTTGAGCTTCGTCTGTCCATAAGAATGCATCCTTCTTGGTCAACAGTGTCAATGGACGTGCTATAGTCCCAAAATCATGAACAAACTATCTATAGTAGCCGCTAAGCCCAGAAACCCTTTCAACTGCTTCAAATTCCCTGGAACAGGCCACTCTGCAACTGCCGCTACTTTACTCGGATCCGTAGACACACCACGACCTTCAATATAATGACCAAGATACTCCACCCTGTCCGTAGCAAAACTACACTTGCTTCTTTTCGCTTACAACTGGTTCTCCTCCATCAACTGAAAAACAGTCCTCAAATGCACGACATGCTCTTCCTTTGTAGCATTGTATATCAGTATATCATCAAAAAAGATGAGCACGAATCTCTTCAAATACTTCCTGAAGACCGTATTCATCAAGTTTTGGAAAGTTGCAGGGGCATTGGTTAAGCCGAAGGGCATTACCAAATACTCATAATGCCCACTGTGGGTCTTGAAAGCAGTTTTATGCACGTCCATAGGGTTCATTCGTACTTGGTGATACCCTGCTCTCAAGTCAATATTCGAATAAACGCTCGACCCTCCTAGCTCATCCAGCAAATCTTCAATCAGAGGAATGGGAAATATGTCCTTCACCGTTAAGTCATTAAAGCCCCTATAGTCGATGCAAAGTCTCCATGTACCATCCTTCTTCTTAACCAAAACTACCAGTGATGCATATGGACTGGAGCTTCTGTTGATTGTGCCTGCTACCAACATCTCACCCACCATTTTGTCAATCTCGTTTTTCTGGTGAACAGCATAGCGGTACAGCCTGATATTAACAGGATTTTCTCCTTCCTTTAATGGGATCTTGTGATCGTGGTTCACTCTGAAGGGTGGTAGTGTTGTAGGTTCTTTGAAAACACCCTCATACTCCCGCAATACTTCCACAATCTCCGTTCCTTTCACAACACCTTGTTCCTCCGCTTGTACACTGCACAACCGCATTTCCTCCACATTACCAACCTCTGTTACGTAAATCATAGAAATCTACGCCTCCTGATCTCTGAGTTTCTTTAATTTGCTGGCTTTGACCTCCCGAACAGAACCAGGTTTAATTCCATGTAACATCACCCTCTGCTTCCCATATTTAAAACGCCCAAGGTCCGAAGCCATTGAACTCCCAACACCATGTCACAACCTCCCAGTGGAATCAACATAAAGTCAGCAGTGAATGTTGTATTCTGAAGTGTCCACTGAAAGTTGTAAACTGCTCCACTTACTACCAACTTCCTCCCATCTGCCACCGATACATGAGTCAATTGAGAAGAATCAACTACACAACCCAATCTCTCAGCAGACCGTGGGTCCATGAAGTTATGAGTCGAGCCTGAATCGATGAGCATAAAAATGATCCTCTTCCCGTACAGTCCTTTAACCCACATCGTGTCATATTCCTCCACTCCTGACACCGCACTCACTGACACGAGAGGTGTGATTTCCCCCGTTCCATTACTCTCTTCTTCTTCATCACTTTCTTCATCCTCACCCTCCACTTCAATGAGAAACAATTGCTTCCTCTTATGCTTTAAATAGTGGTCGGGAGTGTACTTTTCATCACAAAAGTAACACAACCCTTTAGCGCGCCTGTCACTCATCTCAGCATTAGATAAAAATTTCTTAGATCCCAACCCATCAACTTTATCTTCCGTTTTCTTCTCATAGTAACCCTCAGATGACGTCTCTTTCTTCACTCCAAGTATCCTTTTTCCATTATTGTTCCCAACAGGTGCTTTAGTCGGTGTCCAACTCTGCTGTGTAGGCTTCAGTGGATGTGCTTTCTAATAGAGTCGACCCAACATCAAGCAACAGTGCACCGTTTGTGATTGAAACATACGAACATGCATTTGAGTATCCACTCTCAAGCCTGCAAGGTATGCACTAACCAAATAATCTTCAGACATATTAACCCTCGTTCTAAGCAGCTCAAATTTCTGATGGTAATCAACAATACCATCAGTCTCATGCAACCTCTTAAGCTCAGCAATAGGATCATCCAACACATCATCAAATCTCTCCTTAAGTTTCATCTTATAATTATCCCAATCACGCAACAAATGACAATAGAGATTAGACTGTACCAACGCATGATGCCAATGAGCCGCGTGGCTGTCAAAATGCACAGCTGCCATCTTGATCTTCCTCGAGTGTGGTGTTCGATCTAATTCAAAGAACTCCTCCACCTTGAACAACCACTCCTTCACCCCACTACCATCAAAACAAGGAAAATCTATCTTACTGATCCTGGTCATGGTGTCGTAGTTCTCCGCTGACTATGTTCGTACCCTTTCCTCTTGAACTCTCGAGTCCGAACACACCACTTAAGAGGTTCAAGCCCTCGGAGGACTCAGATCTCATTCATTGGTGGCTGGAATTGGCTCCTTGGAGCTCGATAAGAGTCGAATCGCCGAAATCATCTCCTTGATACTATTATCAATCATCTCGTTCTGCTCCACCAGTTTCCCTTTGAGTGTGTCGGTGCGCGAGATCATTTTGCTGATCTGGGTTCCGATCGCCTCCTCCGCCTCATGCACCACCACACTAGCTTCACGAGCTACGGTTTCCTTCAACGCCGTTTGAGAAGGAGTTTCTGCCAGGGTTTTTGAGGTCGTTTAGCTCTGATACCTTTGATAACGAAAACACACTTTTATTAGAAAGGATAGTAAGAACCAATGTTCGTAATAAACAAATGATTCTGTTCCCAACTTACAAGAGTCTAGAATCTAGAAACAACTCCGGTAAGCTGAGCAAAACACTGTTACAAAGATATCGGAAAAGAGAGAGAGATTACAAAAGATCTTATTATTAGATAATCGTAATGAGAAAGATGAAGCGCCACTCTTCCTTCTTAAGCTGGACGACTCACGTATGACCGCTCACTATCTGCTACGTCGATGATCCGTTAGCCACATAAAAGATTCTCCACCGAGCCTTCAACATGTGTCCTCTACTTTATTCGTTTATTCCTTAGGTAAATAATACAAGAATAGGAATCCCTGTAACAAGGTATTGAGTTCAATTCCCGTTAAGAGGATACCATAATATATGGTCCGGAACTTGCCTCGGTTGATGTAGGGCCCGGAAAATATTGAACCACAAATTATATAGAAAAAAAAACAAAATATATATATATATATATATATAGAGTTTTAAAACAATACTTTTTTAGGGGTTGTTATTTAAGGAAGGTTTCTAATGGATTTCAAAGTATTAGTAGATTTCAGAATCCAATGGTTTTGCAAATGCACTGAACGTGGATTTAGATGTTATTAGTGGATTTGGATGTCATTACTGATGGTTTTGAAAGTCATTACTAGTGGACTTTTTTATTTTTGAAGGTAAATAAAAAATATAACTTATACATAAATTATGTTGTGAATTAAAATTAAATTAAATTAACTAAATTATTAAAACTTTACATTAGATTACACTGGTATTGCAACTGTTAAAATATAAAATATAATATTTGTAGGATAAAATCTATAACAAATTTCTATCAAATACGGTGGTCAACTATCTGTTGCAAAATTAAATATTTTAATTAAGCTCAAGATATTTAAAGATTTGATATGAAGATGATGACCGACGAAATCACCGGGAGAAGTATTCATGAGAAGTCTGAGAGATGAAATACTTCAAAAATTGTTAGGATTATGTTTGTTCGTGTTTTGGATGTAAAATGCATTAAAATCTAAAGTGAAACAAAATCCATTTTTTTAACAATATCCATTAGAAATAGAATAACAGCAGAATTTATTATACAAGTGCTTTAAAATCATCCAACAAATGTTTAATCCAATAACAACATATTTTTATTGTATTTTTTAAAATACGTAATTGAATAACGCTGGATTTTGAAATACCCCCAACCCTATTAAAATACAAGGTTGGATAACACCCCCTTAAAAAAGTTGAAAGATTGTTAATAATGAATGCATTTATTTAAATTTTGAATAAATGAAGATTTAAGTAGAATATATAGCACACAAAATTCACTCTTTTCAAAGCTTTATGAATATATATAGATGTTACATTCATTTATTAATATAAAAATCTATGAAATTTAATTCTTTAAATAAAAGATAGTTATGTCCCCAAAAAAAAAGACAGAGAAAATCATGTTTTTAGAAAGCATCTTTTTCTGAGTCCTTTTTTTAAGAAAGTAACTAAATTTCATAAATTAAAGAAAATGTTTAAAAGAGTTATATTGATATATATATATATATTAGTTATGTCAAATGTGAAAGAAATGTTGAAAGTTTTATTTAAAAAGACTACAATTTATATATATATATATATATATATATATATATATATATATATCAAACTGTCATATATATTTATAATATAAGAACATTCTCAAACACTAGCGTCCCACTTCCCATTGTTTGTATATAATGGTGACAAACAAATTTTCATCTTGTTTGCTATTTTCTTTAATGGTGTTTCCTCTCATTCTTCTGCCAATGATTTCAGGTTACTTAGTTATTTATAATTAAATCATTTTAAAATCATCATTCAACATATCACTGTGATTTTCTAAGTTGAAATTTCTGAAGACATTTTGGATGTTAATTTTACATTTTAGGTCAAAACTATCTAGATACCAAAAAGCAATGTGTTTTGTGTTTGTAGTTATAAATTATCTCCTTCCTAAAAAAAAAAGGTAGGTTTATTTTTTTTTTTTAAAACAGTTATGGTTAAAAAAATTATAGTTTAACTATGCAGTTAACCTACAATTTTGATATAGTTACGGTTAATTGACGGTTAATATTTATGGTTTTTAATATTTTTATTTGATTACGGTTTGGATACGGTCCGATTACGGTATAAAATACGATTATGGTCTAATTTTGGTCATGCTTAGCTCTAGACAGTTGTAATTTATTGTATATAAAATCGTAAAACCAAGAAAAACAAAATTCTCTCGTGGATCTATCATTTTTTGTAATATTTTTTTGTGAAATTTTTTTTGGATGTGTGTTTACTCTGTTTATAGAATTTTGACAATATGTTTCTGTATTAAACTAAACAGGACAAATGATACCTTGTCTACCGGGGGAATGTACAAACACAAAGACGTGCGATGCAGCTTGCAAATCGAAAGGATACAAAGGAGGGGCTTGTGTACGTATGGACGTTGGCTCAAAGACTGCTGCTTGTTGCTGCAAAGTTAGATTTTAGTCTCAAGATTCTTCCCATAGCAATGTCTTCATTACTAATTAATCCCTAATTTTATATGTGTAATTTTTATTATATAAATAAAAATATTATTCATATATCTTTTATATGTTTCGGATGGGTTCTATATAGAGTTATTTAGTATGCAACTCAAATTTCCCATTGATATATTCAAATAACATATTCTACTAACCACTCAACTAACAGTTAGAAAAATTTGTTGATAGAATTAACTTTGAATTGACCGATGTATCCCCTACACGTAGGTTAATACAATAATACATATGTGTACTTTATATATATTAGAAAAATAAGAAAATATGAATTTTAATAGAAACTACCACATTGCATACAAATTTTTTTAGAAATACCACATTTAAAATTTCTTTTCAAAAGTACCACAAATCAACTTTTCTAATATATTAGAAAGACAACACTGTCTCTAGAGAAAGATGAGATTTACATGGGACCCAGAATAACAATAATTATGGATATATTATAAATATAAATTAAAAACAGAAAAAAAAATTGGATGATGAAGATATATATATATATATTTTTTTTCAACCAAACTATAATAATTAAAATAGAACTCCACAATTGGTTGCCCAAACAGGAGGATACGAGTTTACAAAGGTAGATTCTGAAGGTAGAGATCGTGAAAATCAAGCTAGACAGTCGGCTCTGACATTGGCGTCTCGTGGAATCCTGGTGAGGCTGAAGGAGGTATAGAAACTACGAAGCAGGGAGAAATCCTCCAACATATTGGAAAAAGCCGGCCAGTCTTCCGGCGTGTGCACCATCGCCAATAGCTCTACACTATCCGTCTCAAAAGCCTGACAATTGACTCCAGCCCCCAGTAAAGACTCTATAGCCCAGATCAGCGCTTGTAATTCTGCATGTAGAGGGGATATACTCCGACGGTGACTCCGTGCTCCCAACATGATCGTTTTAAGCTCTCCATTGCAGCACCACCAGCCCAAACCCTGGTAGGGATCTGTACCTTTCCAAGAACCATCAAATTGGCATCGGGGAGAGGAACCCCTGTCCTCCGAACAAGACGGAGGATCCAGATAATTCACTGAGTAAGACTTGGCCTCCTCCCACAATAATTTATCTGTAGCCGCTTGATTCAAAATCTCAAGAGGCTCTACCCCAATACCCTGGAAAACCTTTTTATTCCTATCTTTCCAAATTGACCAAATAATCCAAGGTAGTTGAATGCCTATATCCGAGACCCCGGATTGCGAAGACGCCCGCCAAAAAATAAAATCTAAATTTGCATAAATCGAGGTGTATGGAAAACCCCCCGGGACCATCCGGATAGGGGACAACTCCCAAATACGTCGAGACCTAGGGCACTCAAAGAGCGTGTGGTTTATAGTTTCCACTGCAATACCGCATCTCTTACACACGGTGTCACAACGAACACCCTGATGTGCGAGACGCTCTAACACAGGAAGAGTACCCGAACCAATCTGCCAAAAAAAGTGTTGGATCTTGGAGGGGACATCAAATTTCCACGATTGGGCCCACAAAGCCGTACACGTCGGCCCATACTCTACATCCATAATCAATTCCCGGGCTAACCGGTAACCTGATTTGACGGAATATTTCCCAGATTTAGTATAATGCCATATTAATCTATCCGGTTGATGAGTTCTGCTAATCGGCATACTCCGAATTATTTGTATATCCCCCGGATCAAAAAACTCCTCCAAAGTGGGTAGATGCCAATCCTTAGTCTCCGGGTTAATTAAATGAGTAACCATTAAACTCGGAAGCCACAACCTCCCTCGACCATTCACCGGTCTAGGGCAAATATCCGGTATCCATGGATCATGCCAAACCGAAATGGAATTACCAGAGCCTACTGTCCATCGCGCCCCCTGCTCCACTAATCCCTTAATGGAGTAAATACTTCTCCAAGCAAAAGACGGATTATATGGTTTTTTTGCCATAAGAGGATGTTTGTTCCTGAAATATCGACTTTTCATCACCTTAGCCATTAAAGACGATGGGTAGTGAATTAGACGCCAAAACTGTTTGGCCAACATAGCCTCGTTAAATTGTTCCAGAGCTCGGAAGCCAAGTCCCCCTTCAGCTTTATCTTTACATAATTTGTCCCACGCAACCCAATGCATACCACGAGCTTTGTCATTGGATTTCCACCAAAAAGTGGAAATTGCACATTTCAATTTAGAAGTTAGTGAAGATATTTATTTGAAGAACCTGGTGGACCAAAAGACAAATAAAATTAAATAATGTAAATTTTGTCTATCAAAATATTATATTTCGTCCACCGAACATTATACATATGAATAAGAAAATATACAATTTTAACACACAAAAATTCAAAAAAATAATGATTAATTTTAATATAATTATTAACAACAAATTATTTACTTCGGAAAACCCATATGAGTTGTCTTATATGTAAAGAGTATAAATGTTGTCCACCGAATATTTTCTATGTTGTCCTTCAGAAATTTCAATGTTGTCCATTTTTATATCCGTGGACAAGATTTATTTTCTTCTAAAATTTTCTATATATATAAAAGTGTGTAAACTTGTTCACCGCTAAGAAACTGGTCCATTGGTCCATGGATTTCAACGGAGAAACATGTCCATTAATTAAGTGGGAGAAAATGTGAATCAAGAAAACAAAATTAGAAATGCGAATTTAAACATGTTTACCCAATAAAAACTAACAATCCTTAGTCAAAACAAGCTATACTGCTAAGAACCTTTTGTTTGGGAAATAGATCTATCAATCAAAACAAAATTTGTACTTTTGAAACTCAAAAAGACACATCGTCAAGTCTGAGAATGATGTTTCTAATCACAAAATTGATCTACAAATCTGCAGAAATTGAACTCTTAGCTAAAATCTAGTAGATTTAAGTCTCAAAGAAAATGAATAGAGTTTTAATAAAGGTGAAGAAAACAAAGAGAAAGAGAGATAAAGAAAAAAAATTGAGTGTCGTGGGAGGAGAGATGAGAGAGAAGGATAATGATAAAAAAAAAATTTGTTTTTGTTTAGTTTTGGTTGAGGGTGTTATGGTCATTTGAATTAATGCTTATGGTATTATAAAAAAGAGTTTTGGAATGTGGTATTTGAGAAGCTACAGTGATACAAATGTGGTAGAACTCTTAAAATTCTCATTCTAATATTAAAATAATATTTTTTTTTTGTAAGTCTTTTTATCCCATGATTGACTAAAATTTATTAATCAATAGTTTTACTCCAAGAGATCTAGGATTTGAGTTCCAAATAATGCAATTATACAGATTAATGGAAGCTATTTTACGTGAAACCTTGAGTGATGTGCCGTTCGAAACCTTCGCCATGATTCCACACAGAATGAAGAATCGTCCATCGTGGATCATTCAATATGTCAAACATGAACATAGAGAATGAACCATTTTATGTCGTGAATTTAATATGATTCAAAGAAATTGTTCATGGTATAATCGTCTATGTAATATTTCTCATAATTTGTAATAAATAATAAATCTGGATGTAAACAAAAAAAAAGTAAAAATTAAACATTATTTTTTGTTAGCTTTGAACTATGTATATCACCAAGTGAGCTTTACATCCTTCCGAAGTCAAGTTTCTTTTAATTCTTTAGAAAAAAAACACTATGAGGGTATTCAACTTGTTTTTTCTAGGATTTGGTTAGATTTTAATATTTTAGGATTTTGAGAGATTTGAGTAAGATTTTAGGAGATTTTGATGATTTGTTAGAGATTTTAATTTAAGGAAAATGAAAATGAAATGAGAATCTGTGAGATTTTGTAAGTGATTTTAGAATATTTCAAAACACACCATTTGTCTACTTCTTTTTATATAAAATATGAATATTATTTACCAAAAAGAACAGTTTTTTTTTATAAGAGCTTGGCGTAGCAGTGGTAATGAAAAAAGGGAAGTACAAGATGCCGAGATTTACTCGTGAACCATTGTTAAAGAAGATTGTTAAACGCATGATGCTCTCTCCGAGCCAGAATAGTGTCCCTAATGTTTCCAATTTGTTTGAAGATAGAGAAAACAATAGAGGAGATTTATTTGGGTTTCTCTGTGAAGATTGCAGGTGCAGGAGAGCGCATTGGTGGTGATACCCCAAAAGTGTGTTGGATTTAATTTAGTTTAATTATCTTAATTATTAAGCTAGAGGTTGTGTTTGTATTAAACGATGCTTAGAAGCATTGTGACGTTTGTAGCAGTTACAACGTTTGATTTAGAAAGACACAATTCTTTCTCTGGTTGTGTCTAAGTATTTAAAATCATAGTCTCGTCATTGTAAAACTCAAGTTTTTCCAGTTTATTAATAAAATCACAAGTTTCTCTAATACTCTGTTCTATCTTCTATAAAACAGAGCAACAAGTACGCTTGTTTTGTTTCTTTGTGAGAGAGAAGCTTTTGCTTCTAACATAGTATCAGAGCCCTACTGATTCAAGAGCCAAAATTTTCAAGTTAAGAGTTCAATAAACACAGAGAGTTATGGAGACGGTGTCGAACATGAAGAAAATATTGGCTATTCAAGGGCCAAATTTCCTATGTGTATTTAAGCATCTTGGCTATTGTAGAATCGAACAAGAAGAAAATATTGTTAAGAAACTTTTGTTCTTGTGTTGTTCTTATGAGCAATTCTCTTTAGCTTTGAAGAGTGACTGAAATTAGCTTCATTTGGTATCAGAGCCCCAATTTGATTTTTTAATCAAATTTAGATCCTCGGTGTCATGTTAAGTGGATGCTTTATTTGGATAAAAGGCAGTTTCTTCAAGTTACAGAAGAGGGCTCTCGTGATCCAGTTTTCGATATTTACAACAATGATGATCCGATCGATCTATGACGTTTACGATGAAGACGGCTTCATCGAGAGAGTGAACGATGGTCGACGTGTGGAGGTTAGTGGGCAAGGTGGTTTCAGTTCAACAAAAACTCTCGACATCAAAAGAAGAGGTCACTGCAGTAACTATCAAAGTTAATCACGTCAACGTGAGAAACCTTGGTAAGCTACTTCTATCTTCTTTACGATGGCTGAAACGAGAAGTAAACAAGTTCGTGACTGATGCAACGTATGAAAGATATGAACCTGTTTACTTCATGAGAACCTTGAGGACAAGGTTCTTTTCCGGCGGTGGTGTCATGTACGTAGGGTGTAAGTTTTACAGGGTTTGATCTTTTTTTTTTCTAGAAATCCTTCAAATCCCATCTTAAAGGGTGTGATTGTATGAGTCATATTTTTCAACTAAAAAAGCTAACAAAGTCTTTTAAAATCATTCAAAGTAGCTCTTTTTTAAAAAGTTGTAATATTTTGAATAACAGTAGATTTTAAGTGAGTTTTACAAATTATGAATTGAATAACAGTAGATTGTGAATCATTCTAAATGATTTTATATAAATTCCAAGTTGAATAACATAGGATTTTAAAAGAGTTTTAAAAATCATCAATTGAATAACAAAGAATTTTAAAAATACTTTAAAATCTTCTAAAATATGAGTTTAATACCCCTCTCTATATACTATTTTTGCTACCAGATAGTGATTTTGCAAAAGACTTAAAAAAGTCAACAGGAGGATTTATTGATCAATGATTTAAAAATCAATTGTCAGTGGTTTAGATTCTTCAAAAGTTAATTTTCATAGAGTATGTGTGTTGATCATATATGGTTTATATCTTGAATTTTTTTTTCTTATTGCAAGTCATATCAAATTAATTAATATACCAATATTTTCAAAGTTTATTAGTGTTGGGTAAGATCCAGATTTTAGTAAATGAGGGGAAATTCTCAATGAATAACTCAAAAAAAATTCAAATTTCTTAATTGATTGACAAATATCAAATTATGCTTAAATTCAAATTAACAAAACAGTAAGCCTTTTGTCAATAAGCCCAGTAGTAAGCCCAATAATAAGTTCTTAAAAAGCAAATAAACAACAACAAGAAAAATCAGACGACGCCGAACCCCCAAAAAGAAAAAAAGAACCAAAAAAAAGCTTTGATCGATCGTTAAAACCTAAGAAATGGATCCAAATTCGCCGGAATATATCATTGATCAGCCGCTTAAAATCTTAGGATTTGTATTTGAAGAGCTTTCAGCCACCAGAGTCTCCGGCCACCTCACCGTAACTGACAAATGTTGCCAGCCGTTCAAAGTCTTGCACGGCGGCGTATCAGCTCTTATCGCCGAGGGACTCGCCAGTCTCGGCGCCGGAATCGCCTCTGGTTATAAACGTGTTGCCGGTATCCATCTCTCCATTCACCACCTCCGACCTGCTGTTCTCGGTGATTTCGTTTTCGCCGAATCTTTTCCGGTCAACGTTGGCAAAAATATTCAGGTAACCTATACATACATCGCGTATATTTATTTTATATTAAAAAAAAAATTGTACTTATTAAAATGTAATTTTGCAATTTCACAATAAGAGAATTTTCTTTATTAAAAAGAAAAAAATTAAATACCTAAAGAGGGATAAGTTGATGTTCATCCATAAAGTCAATATATATTCTTCATAAACAATTTGATTTATAAATTTTTAAATCTGTTTTTGATGAAATGGTAGAAAGATTAAGAAAATTAAAGATTAATATTATGAGCCTAAATTCGGTAAAATCTTAGTTTTTTCACCAAAAATGAAAAGAAAAAAAAACTTAATATTAGTGAAATGAAATAACTAAAGAGTTTGAGTTGTAATATGCCGGCCCGAAAACTGAAAAGCAGGTGTACCAAGTTGTCCTGTTACTTTTATTTTTTTAACATGCATTTGACTCAACCAACGCAAAATATTTGTTTTTTATTTCATATATTGAATATACAACCTAATATAACACGAGGTTACTATATGAATATAATCAAACAAGTATTCAAATTAACGAGAAGCTTATAATATAGAATGAAATCATTTGTATGTAACCGTAGGTATGGGAGGTCCGGTTATGGAAAACCAAGAAGACCAAGAAATCGGAAGAGAAAGTAATGGTATCAACATCCCGAGTTACTCTCTTTTGCGGTGTACCTATACCAGACCATGTTAAAGATGCTCCAGACCAGTTGAAGAAGTTTGTATCCAAGTTGTAATTCAATTATTCAAATTCCCACCTATTTGGATTATGAACTGTTGTACGTAGTTTGGTTTTATTGTATCTACCAAACGATTAAATAAATTGATGTATCAGACATGACTATAAGATTATTTTTACAAATTGATACGTTATTTTGGGTTAGATTTGTATATGATTTTGATAACGTACTTTTCGTATTAATAAAGAGAGAAACGAGAGAGAATTCTAATTTCATTATAATTGAAGTTGTAAATTGTATTTGTATTTTACAACGATAGAATTCAATTTTTTACTATGTGTTCATAGTTAAAATACGCTCCACACAAAATAATAATAATTGCATAATGTTATACACATGCGCATCATTTATTGATATTGTATAGGTTTTATTTTTAGGAAAACCGAGTGGGAATAATCTTAGTAAGGTAAAAAGAGTTCAATCTCGCAAGCTTCCTCTCGAATGATCAAAATCTCATCTTACAATTCTTGTTAACAACGCATTCCAATATTATGGACATGTTTCCTGAATATAGTCGTGGGTAATGACTTTATGAAAAAAAAATTTATATACCTTTCCTTTGTCTGAGCACCACATGCATCATTGTCTTCATATAAGAAAGTTGGCTTTGTGTTCTAACAAATTCTGCTACTTGATTTAATATATCGACTTATCAACCTTAGCCATACACATTCTCTACTTGCTTCATGAAGAGCGATAATTACAGCATGATTCGAAGAAGTAGCTACAAGCGTCTTTTTCTGAGAACGCCATGATATAGCAGTGCCTCCAATCTTGAACGCATATCTTGTTTGTGAACAAGCATTGTGTGGATATGATAGATATCTTGCATATGAAAAACCAATCATTTGACCATTTAATTTGTTAGAATAAAATAATTCTAAATCAATAGTTCCTTGAAGATAACGAAAACATGTTTAATCCCATTCCAATGTCTTAGTGTAGGAGGCAAACTAAATCTAGCCAAAAGATTAATTAAAAATGAAATATTATGTCGAGTGCAATTTGCAAGATACATAAGCGCTCCAATTGTACTTAGATACGGTACTTTATGACCAAGTATCTCTTCATTTTCTTTAAGTGGTCGGAAATGATCACGCTTAACATTTAGTGATCTAACAACCACTGGAGTACTGAGAGGAGTTGCCTTAGCTATAATAAAACATTTTAACACTCTTTTAGTGTATGTGGATTGATGCACAAATATACCCTTCTGAGTATGTTCAATTTGTAGACCAAGAAAAAAATTTGTTTGTCTGAGATCTTTCATCTTAAATTCCCCTTTTAAATAGTTTGTTGCTTTCTGATTTCATATTGAGTCCCAATTATATTAAGATCATCAACATATACCGCAATTATCACAAATCTGGAGTTCATTTTCTTGATGAAAACACATGGGCATATAGGATCATTCACATATCCTTCTTTTGTTATATGCTCACTAAGACGATTATTCCAGATTCGTCTAGACTACTTTAACCCATATAATGATCTTTGCAACTTTATTGCACATAACTCTTTGGATTTAACTTTTAATGCTTCTGACATATTAAATGCATCACGAACTCTCATATAGATATCAGTATCTAATGATCCATATAAGTATGCTGTAACGACATCTATGAGACGCATCTCTAGATTTTTGCCAGCTGCTAGACTCATTAGAAATTTAAACGTTATTTCATCCATAACGGGGGAATAAGTTTCCTCATTATCAATCTCGAGACTTTGAGAAAATCCTTGTGCTACGAGATGGGCCTTATATCTCGTAAATTCATTTTTTCATTTCGTTTTCTAAAGAATACCCATTTGTATCCAACTGGTCTCACATTTACAAGTGTGACTACAATAGGTCTAAATACATTTCATTTATTAAGCGAGTCAAGTTCGACTTGTATTGCATCTTTTCATTTTGTCCAGTCATGTCTCTTTTGATATTCATATACAGACTTTGATTCTGGATCCTCACTTTCCTTATTTATTTCCTTTGAAATAAAGTACGAGAAAGTGTCCATTATCAATTTTACTTCGATTCCATATCTTTACATTATGGATATAGCTAAAAGAAATCTCATGATTTTTCGTCAGGCTCATGATGCTCAATACTTTCATTAGACTCATGATTCGTTTCTTCCAAAATGCTTTCTGCTATTTTGGGCATATCATGCTTTTCAACTTCCCTTTGTTTTCTAGG